>NW_027153455.1:2823-84904 GCF_002600585.1 Cystoisospora suis
TAGTCTCTGGACGCCAAGAATCACTACAGTTCTCCACTTCGAACATCTCACACACTCCCTCTCATGTATGGTTGAGTCTCTGAACATCCTTTTTAGTTCACTACCACCTTCTCACCGACCTTACCGTCGACTCTACCGAGTATCACTACCCTGGTGAGAGTTCCTACACTCAGTTACTACCGTCAACGCTCAGTCACACCTCCAGATCACGATAATTAGCTTGTTGGTTGTATGGGGCAGAGTTGAAAACTCTGACAGAAGAGAACACAGGGTGCTGCGTCCAGCCGTTTGACGGCAGGCTTCGGGTTCGTCGGTTGTCCCGACGCGCCCCGGGGGACCGAGGGGTCTCGTGCACCGACGGGGAGAGGGGTGTTGGCCAGGCGGCCCTGCCAACACCAAGTTAGGATGGAACCCAGATCGGGGATCTACGGCCTTCCGCGCGGCCTAAGAGGTTTGCCCGTTGCAAGCAGTTCTGGATAAAGGAGAAGCGCTCACGAGGCGCTATCGGCAGGATCATTTTCTAGCTCGACCCGACCGGGCAAGTTGAGCGGCGGTACCCAGGGAGCAAACTGCTCGGAACGCGGTCAGGAAGGCTCTGGAGAGCCTGTCCTTTTTTGCAAACAGAGTCCGTGGACTGTTCTTTTCAATTGGCAGAGCGAGAGTTGAACAGGTCACAGGAACGCGGAGGTATTCAGCCGAACATGTCCGGGCGGCACCCGACGTGCCCCAACAGGCACCGGGCGTGGCGCGCGGCACGGGAGAAAGTTCCTTCGCATTTCAAGGCAAAGGGTTAGGAGAGCCTATGCCTCTCTGGAAAGTTTGTCAGTGGAATTTTCTCTTCAGGCGTGCAGCGAGAGCCGCAGACGGCACAGACTCGCCGAGGTATTCAACGGAGCAAGTTCGCGGCGCACCCACCGGAACCGACGGGCCAGAGCAACCGTCAAAGTTCTTCGTCCTTGACCACGTAGACTCTTAGTGGAGTCTTTGCGAAGGGGCATACTGGGGACGAAGAGCCACAGAAGGCGGCTAGGGCAGCCTAAGAGAGACTTACAGCGTTGAATGAGAGTCAGCCTGTCATACTTGGCGAGGTCGTGCCAGGTATACCCTCCGCGAAGTCAGGTCTGACGGATTTGGGGAAATCAAAAAATCATTTCTCCTTCCACTCGTGGCTGCCGGACCTCACCTGGGGCCTCCGACCTAGGTCGGCGCCACTAGCTGACTAGCTGCTCCCGAGGCTAGCTTGCTATTCTAGTATCAGACCTCCCTCAGCACACTACAGCTGAGTGATCTAAGTACAAAAAACCTAATGGTGGGAGTCCAATCTCTGACAGCTATCATCATACTTGCCTGGCAGGGAGATGTTTATTTTTTCTTCGGAAAATGCGTCTCATGATTCCTGCGTCCGTTCCGCATTGCTGACGGGTCAATGCAAGATGATAGGGCAACGGGCTGGCCGACCACGCGCCGCGCAACGAGTAACGAGCTTTAGAAAGAGCCAAACAAGAAAGGAAAGATGGAAAGATTCTTTTCACTTTCTCCGTACTGATTAGATACCATCCGGTGCTACCAAGCGCACAGGTTTATTGTACATATTTCCCAACTGTGCGGCGCCGCTGCGACCGCCCGGCGCCTGCGCTACACTTGCCGCAGTAGGGCAGGCATTCCACAGTACAGTGAAGGGACATACGTTGCTCCACGACCAAGGTACAACGCCGACCCGGATATTCGCTGGCAACAAACGTTCACCAAACACGCGTTCCAGTCTCTTTTCGCCGCGTTCAGCGACTGAAAAGGAACAATTTGTTGAAATGTTTACACGTCGTCTGTGGTGCTGGCATGGGTCCCCTTGTCAATCGTGTCTGACAAGGAGCCAAGAATCTTAAGTCCGTCTGGGCGAACGTTTTTGTGCGCGGTTGGGTATCCAGACTGACGGACAGACGGAGAGAACCGCTCGGACATCAACGCAGGCGTTGACAGGGTACCCTGGGGTCGGAAAAGAAAAGTGGGCTGCTTTCCTTCCCATGGCAGAGTCCTCGCACAACAGCGCTGTGCATGAGCCGATGCAGGCAAGCCCCTTCTAGTCTCACCACCTGGTAGAGTGCAGGACTCTCGAGACGATGGCTAGACACGCAGAGGCGCCCGGCAGCAAGAGAAGAGCTAGTGTGTTTAACTCCTGCTACTCAAGCTAAGCGGCGCCGCAGTAACTGCGATACGCCTTCGGCGAACTGCTGTGCTCGCGAGCACGCACCACATCTCGAGGACGCGCCCATCTCGCGGGCACGTACCAAGGCCCGAGGGCACGCAGCATACCCCCCGGACAAGTACTACATCTACCGGATACGCGCCGTATCCAGCGGGCTCGCTTCCACCACACCTGCGCAAGTAAGCGACCCATGAAGGCAAGATCGTGTCGAGAGGGCCGCCCCGCCCTACGGCTGCTGTTATCCGCGGGTAGAGCGTATGTTCGCGGGCAAGCAGCTGCCCGAGGGGATCGCTCCTTAGGGAGCCCCAGTCTGAGTGCCCTCTTGAGTTGCACTGAGCACCTTTCAGCGTCTCTATGCGTGACAGAGCAAGACAAGAACGCGCTGGAAACCACCTATAAAGAAGGGAGCCTGGCATTTGGTTTCCCAGTGAGCAGCGGCACTGCGGACAACCCAGCAGGAACATTCAGGGGCGTCTAGCTCAAATGGTAGAGCGCTCGCTTAGCATGCGAGAGGTAATGGGATCGATGCCCATGTCGTCCACACATTTTGATCTCCACTTCCCTTCTTCAGCAGCCTCTCGGATGCTTCCTGTGTTTTCAGTTTCTTCGTGGAGGCGCAGTTCTATGTACGAAGCGCCAAATAACTCCGATCAGACCCCGAGGTGTGGTTAGGACGTGGTCTGTTCGCATTCTTTTTCTTCCTTCGTTCGAGGTACATGATTGCACAGCAGCATTAAGTTACCTTGCGGTGTCCGTTACATGCAAGAATAGGTGGGAACCTCATCTCACTCCACGAGTGCTTCGGCTTTCCCGTTGTGTCTGTCTGCTTGCTTTCCGCCTTTTTCGATTTTCTCTTCCACCTTTGCGCTTTTCCCGACTCCTTCTCGCAGCCGCGCAATGTGTCCCGGGTTGAGGCAGCTCGCTCTACTTTCCGATAGGCCGCCGTGTTAAATACTTATCCCGCCGGCCCTGGATACTCTCGTTCGGTATCCACCCCCATCCGTTCTCGGAACCAGCATTCGCAGTATAGGTGAATCTGCAGAATTTTTTTCCTTCCTTTCCCCCTTGTGTCGGAGCCTTTGTCACTTCTCGGGACAGTGGGACCGGCGTCCATCAGCAGCCTTGGCGGGGTCGGTAACGTGTCGTTTTGCCTGTCGGGCTTGGTAAAGTCATGATATGACACTTCTACGGACTTGATATCTCGCTCTCCGCTTACTCGACAACAACCGCTGTGCTTTTCTCAAACGCACGGACGTGCACAGTTCGTCCATTTTCTTGTTGCTGCGGCACGCGGACCGTCTGCTTTCCCGACATTTTCACGGCGCTCTTACACGACCACAGGGTGGTCCATACTAAATCATCTGGTTTTATGAGCCAAGCACCTGATTAGCAACGAGAACCGGACACTCTCGGTGAGACGCACTGGAACGTTGTGCCTCCGTCCGAACTGGAAGAACTACCTGTCGCTCCGACGGAAGGGGCTGCATGTGTCAGCTTAGTTTAGGCTGGGATAACTCTGGAGGGGATACGATTGGTATGCTGGCAGACACACGGCAGCAACAATTGTTTGAGATGCAGAGGCTGACAGACCCAGGAGACAGCGTACTCGTCGTGAAGAGGTCCGTGTTGCTGAAATCGCACGGGCGCGGAAGCGACATTGCCTGTGTTCGACGGCTCTCGTCTGGGGGATACAAGTAATAACAAAGCATACCTGAATGATTTCTAGCACGGCATAATAGGCTAAGGTAGCGGTCGAACGTCAACCAGACCTGATAATTTTGTATGGGACCTATTGGAAGAAGAGGACTCAGACCCCTGTGTCGAGTTTTCATTTGCATGAGATCTATTTAGATGAAGAAGACTAGGATTCTTGTGTCGAATTCCCTCGACTTTCCGGGAGGAGAGGCAACGCAGCTGATTAAGTAGAGACACCCGGGTGTTGGATTTTCTCTGCCTCCGTCGAGGATCTGTTCTTTTCCTCGTCTTGCCATCTTTTACCTCGTACGGACGTACTTTTTTGATGTTCGATTGTCATCGTGACCGATAGGCACAGCGGGAGTGGGCGCCTTGTTGGACAGAAAGCGTTGAAGGAGGTGGGGTGTAAAAGTCGACGTATCAGGCGGGCGCTCCACGACACACCGCAATGTATGAGCAGAGTAGTGAGGTAGTTCTCAGATACATTTTACCGTCTGCACTGCCTCCCTCTTACACGCGTTTACCGTCGTGCGCGCGAACAAGACGCAAGTGACGCTGTCCATTGTGCGGCATCTGCTCGTGTGACGGCAAAAGTTGCAGGTTGTCTTCCTTTTTTCTCACGCGCTCAGCGGTCATCATTCCTACGGTACCATGTCCCGACCCACCACTTCGGACGCCACAGAGTCTCGTGAATCTGCTGAGGAGTCAGGAAGAATGGAGCTCTCAGAAAACATCAAGCGGCTGCGGTTCATGCAAGCAAAGAAGAGTACTGCAGGGCGGTCGCAACAGCCTGTCAAACAAAACCCCCAGAAATTCTTTTACCAGCAGCAACTGCAGATGCTACGTCAGCAGCAGAAACATCATCAGGAACTACGACTCTCTAACAAGGGAAAGACAAACGAGCGCTCCCCTTCTCTGCCCCAGCAGAGTGAGGCATTGCAGCTGAGGCAACTACACGAGCTAAGGCGGCACTGGTGTGCTCCTGGTTGGGAGTGCGCGGAGGCAATGTACGCCATGCAGGAGGAGGAGGATACAAAGACGCAGAGGCGTTTCGCCGTTCACCAGTCAGCGGGGTCGAAGAACAAGCAAGCTGGTCACATTTGCAGGTGTGAAGCTAACTAGATTCGTTCACCCACAACAGCCCCTCGGGCGTGTACACACACAAGTCCACCGTGAGGTGGAGGGTGCTCCTTAGCGTTCCACTGAACAGCTCAAGCGACATGGGTATCGACAGCGCGTCCGGTAGACTGCGGATATTTGACGGCTGACTCCTTGTCCTACTACCTTTCAACTAAATTTGATATATCGGGCAGTTCGATGCTTACAGGGTTCTTCGATGTGTTGCTTCACGCCTGTAAAACGGCTTCCCGTCTCTGCAATAGCCGTGTAGCAAAATACCCGTGACGTCGCCCTGCTGGGCCACTGGACGTGTGCGCTTCAGGACAATGACGGTTGCCCGGGCGCCTGAGGGAGGATGCCGAGAAGCCGCAGTTGTCCCGAAATTGACGGCAAAGAGAGGACAAAAGTGCGATGTGGGACCAAGAAGAGGTCCGGACCACTTGCCGTATATGTGTATATAGGTATACATACATATATCCATATATATGCGTATATATATATATATATATATATATATATATCTACACATTTCTGTGTGTTTTTCTATATGTATATGATATCTATCCGAGGAATGCAATCTTCCCGCTTCCTTTCTCTTCTTTCTCCCCTCGTGTGTCTCTCTATTGTGTATGGCCCTCAAAGGGCGACAGCGTGACAGCTCCGACAGTCACCATTGACTCAATCATGTTTCAGCATTGCGTGTTTTTACAATAGAAGTCTTTTCACCGTGTTAGTTGACGGATCGTGGCCCGCCGCTGCAATCCAGAGCACCGGCGAGCTTTAGCGCACCTCTGCCGCTGCGGCGGCAGCACAAAAAGTCGCCGGAGACAGACAGATATGTACGTTATACATGTATCTAGATATATGTAGGCATGCACGTATGAACGGAGTACAGCGAGTATAGCGGGCAGTCACTGTGTGTCCTGCACTTGTGTCTCGTTAGATGTGGTCCTGACACGCCATACACACATGGCTGTGGCATGGCAGCAACACCTGTAGGAATCTGCCAAACGGAATCCGACATGTTTTTTCTTTTCTTGTGGTGCGGTACGTGGTGTAGGTGTGTACACTGGTAGCCTTGTACCCCTGCCTGGTTCGGAGCAATCGTATCTTGAGAACGTCTTGATACTGGCCGGTACGACAAGCAACATCTGTTCGATTTGCTTACTGTCTCTCTGCTCGCCGCAGACGTGCTTATGGCGGCATGAATGCTTTTGTGGAAAACAACATGAGAAAGATCGAGAAAAAGGTGCTACAGCTTGAACGGAGAGCAAAAGAGGAACGTGAAGCAAGAAGATGGCAAGACGTCCACAGCGGGCGACAGGGCCTCTCAGCCCTTTGACCAGCGGGCCTCCGTTCACTTCAGGCTGACAGTGTGCAGCTTCTGTTTCCAGGTGCCGGGCTGACAGGTGTCACTTTCCCTGCTGATTGTCGGGTTGGTGCGTAGACACAGCGTACGACAGACCGGTCCCGGAACGCAGCAACTGGAAGAGGAGACTAAAGACGGACACGGGCGCAGTGGTGTGTCCACCGCGCAGAGGCTGCTGTAGTGAGCGGTCAGTATCGGAACGAGAAGTCGTCTCTCAGCCCAGGGCGGCAGTGTGTACGTCTGGGACGTACCTGCCGCTTGATGCGGCATGGGGCTTCTCTTCGTTCTCACGCTTCTGGATGAGCGGAGGTGTTGATGTGCTGCAGGTGTCGTGGGTGTTGCTGGGGCGTGAGACCCTACTGCGACACACCCGCGGGGGTGCCTGTTACCTTTTCGTTGTCTCTAGCAGTGTTGCTCCGAGGCCTGTTCTACGCGGTGCGCGATTCTCCGGGGAGGGAGTGCGAGGTGTTTTTCTTCGTGGTCGCTGCTCCGTGGCAGTTAGAATGAGAGGTTAACCGTTGTCGTCTACCGAAGTCGCCTCCCTTGTTGTCTGGAGTCACTTTGCTTGCCCTCTTGACTGCTGCGCGCGTTCCGCTGGTGGCAGTCACTCGTTCGAGTCTGCAGGCCGTGTGCCCCTATCGTAGCACCCCCAGTGGTCCGTTCCGGTCCCTGTTTTTTCCCCGAAGATGCACTCGCGTTTGGAACGGGACTACCAGATCGCTCGCACCTGCATGGGCCGGGGCAGCCCTGCGGCCGTCGTGCAGTCTTCTGTCATGAGTCCGTTCGGCTCACGCTTCATCTCCACCCCCCACCTTGTCGTCGTTACTGCGTGGTCGTCCTCTGCGGGGGCAGCTATGTGGCCCTTCCGTCTCCTCTTTGCGCCCGCAAATGCGCTCCCTGCCTGCAGAGCCACTAGTGATCCTTTCGGTACGGTAGCTAGTTGTGGCGGAGTAGGCACCGACCTAAATCCATCCATTTGCTTCAAGTTGTTCTTCGAAGCTTTCAGGCGCGGGGGATCCTGGTTGCCGAGCGTCCGATGCGATGCCCTCACGTAGCTGTGATGGACGAGAGAATCGGTGACCTCAATAAGAGAGTGGGTGTAGCACCTCTTCTCGCACACAGAGGCCGTGTTTCTTTTGCCTCGGAACGGCAGACCTGATTAATGAGCGCGTTTGTCCACACTCTGTTGACCACTGGACTATGGGAATCAAAGCAAACACGGTGTGAAACTGGTGTTCTGCTTAGCGTCGCGGTGCCGACGCCTTGCCACACCTGAGATAGTCACAGGCACCAAAAGACTGAGACGGGAGAAGCTGATATGCCGGTAAGGAGATAGAGACAAATGGAAGAGTTCTACATGTGCTTGGCCGCAAACGTTTCGAGGCAGCACGATGAGAGAACATAAGGAGCCGTGGGCGGAGTTCCAAAAGAACCAAAAGAATTTACTGGTATCCAGTTGTCTGGATGGGGTGATTCGATCCAACCACAAGCCGCCTATAGGCAAACTAAGAGAAGTGAGTAACTGAATCCTTCTACACCAGTCATAGCATATGAGGGTCAAAAGGCACTGTAGGTGGAGTATCAGTACCATGAGGGAGGTAAGAGCAGAGGGGGGAACACAAGGCAGCTGTGCTATGTTTTGACGTGCGTGGGCCGTGTGTGGTGGAACGGTGCAGCTCCGTAGTTCCCACCCGCCCACCGGCTGGCGCACCAGCATCAGGCACACACAAGTCAAGTGCCTCATGGCGGCCCTAGGTGGCTTTGCTCTTTAGTCCCGTCGGCAGTGTGGTCCCGTACACGGCGTACGCAGTCGGAATTCTTAGAATCGAGGCAACCGTGCGCCGGAGAGTGGGAGCGCTTCCAGGTACACACAGAGAATTGTCAGAATACGTTCCAGTCCACAACAGGAACAAGTCTCGTCGAAGGTAGGCAGACGCTAACTCCTCGCGAGCGGCTACGAGTACGGGGAACTGATCCGGTTTGCTCGGTAGTTCAAGACACCCCGACTGCACGTCATTTTGCTTTCCGTAGGGGCTCACAGTAGGGGCTATCTTGTAGAAGTACCTTTGAAACTCAGATCACCGTAACCCTGGAGAGCCTAGACAAACTGATACACGGGTTTCGCCGTAGCTGTAGTGTAGGGTACAGGCCACGATCGAAGAGGAGAGATATCGAGGAGCGAACACAGACCGCTGAAGTTAGACTGTTACCGTCTCCCCCAAGCCGTTGATCGGCCGGTGCCGCCCTCAAAAATTGGCCTAGATCTGAGTGAACTTAAACTCGGTTTTTACACTGACCTGTTGACTAAATGTGACCGGCCAGCACGGATCCAGTAACCTGCGGTCGTGGAGGTCTATACTGATTGATCACAGTCTCTACTGACCAAGGTGGTGACTTACAAATCCTGGATTTTTCACCGGAAAGAGTACGCCTGGTCAAGCTTTTCCCCGATGGATTACGGGATTCTGTAGAGTGTCGAGTCAGTGGAGATCCGAGTAAGACTCGTTCAGGATAGGAAGGTAGGATCGTTGCTCAGAGGGCCACACGAAGATCCTCTCATCGGGTTTCCAACGACGCGGTGCGCAGCACGGCAGTCGCTTCGAGGCCGCCTCCCCTGGCGGGCGTCCTGTGGAATTGTGTTCACTATACGGCATTAACCGACTGGCACTGGAAGAGGGAGCTAAACTATTTTTTTTTCTCACAGCGCCTTTTGAAGGGCACCCACCGGGGTGGAATACATCTCCGGGAGATTACTGAGAGAAGAATCCCAATCGGGTTGGAATACATCTCCGGCAGACTCCTGAGAGAAGTATTGCAACAGCTCTGGTAGTCCCTTCCAGGCTGTTGCGGAGCCTTCCTTGTTCAGATGCTTTTTTCTCAGCCCGACTTCTTTGATATTAACGAAGCTAGCTTCCATGTTCCTCAGCACACCGCGGTCCACGAAGGTGTCACCTCGCTCCGCTGCCATTCCGTTCATGACAGAGTCGGCATTCACAGCACAGCTTGTGCGTAGCTACAACCGGACTTGGAAGACAAAAGGGACCTGCTACTTTAGGGGGGGTCTGCGGCAGCTTCTTCTGGTACTGAGCCAGCGATGTCGAGATAGCTGCTACTAAGGTTGGCCGGTAGCAATTCGGCTTCCGTTTGATAATGCTGAGGAAGACTCACGTGTTTCTGTGTCGCTTCGTGTCATTCCGCCCCAGTGCCGGACGTTCTGGGCCCGTCTTCGACTGCAACACTGTCTGTCTGGACTAGGAACTCGCGCATGAAGTGGCATTGGGCATTCCCTAACTCACAATCTCGCTCAGCTACGCACTTTTGTCACTCAGCTCATTCAAAGAGCTCGGGCCTTGGATCGGGCAGTGGATGCCATACATCAAAAGCCTTCAGACTCCTTAGAGCTGGATGTCAGATGCCCCAAGTGTACGACCCTGACTCGCGCACGCTTACGCCAGTCACCTGATGCAGAAAGGATCGGATCAAGAAAGACGATTTTTCGCTCGGAGCCATGGTACCCCGAGACGATGGTTGTGACTATCTGGAGTGGACGAGAGTCCACCCGCACACCCCTCCAGGAGAACAGATGGCACAAGTATTGGCGCGTGACAGCGCAGTCGCACACAAAGATGAAATACAGGTACGCCGCAGGATCATTAAGTGAAGGCGCCCCCGGAGACCAATGTAGGGAGGCGGTTCGAGGTAACCCTCAGACATGAGGTAGTCGTACCCGGGGGAGACTCATAGGGACCCACTCCTTCCCTTGCCAGTCCAACAACACCCCGTATGTCCCGCGCATGTTCCAAAAGGCATACAAGATGCTTAGCCTCTGACTCACTCCGGTGTTGTTGCTTCCGAGCGCACCAGGACGTATGTGATACAGCTCCTGGCGAACGTCCCCGTCATATAAACGGTAGGCTTCCCCGCCATGCCCTTCCCAGGACATTGGGGTCGACCGCGAGATCGAGGAGACAGCACGCTTGGTCTTCGGGAGTAAGAAGAAAACCCGATGTATTCGAAACGGCCTCACCCGCTCCGCAATCTCGTGACATTTTCTCTTTGTGAAGATTTCCTGAACAATCTCTCTGCTCAGAAGCCGGAAGCAAGAAGAACCGAGGACGTAGGGGCCGGATGCCATACACCATCGTTGAAAGGGGGGAGGACGGGTCTCCAGCTGCTTCCCGGACATAATCCTGCAGAATGAAAAAAAGTGAAAACGGGTACAGATAGGGACTGGAACGACGGCGACTTTTTGCACGAGGTAACTCCGAAATCCCCTTACTCATTAAGCGAGTATGGTCATACGTTGCCGTAAGGTTCAGGGGCGGTGTCCGTGTAACAAACGACGTGCGTGTCTGATACGCAGTGCCAACCGCCTGAGAAGCATCGCTGCTTCTTGTAATTGCCTGCGCGTCCTACTGTCTCTCGGCGACACTTCTATCGGTCGACAGGTGCACCTATCCATCTTGTGTTTGGACATACGCCCCTTTGCAATACAGCAGACGATCTCGCACCTCCGCACCTGCATATGTCGAGGCATACTACGTGTGTATGGACAATGTACACGATGATGTACATGCGAAGCAAGAGGAGACGCGCTCTGTAGTACAGAGAACTTCAGGACATCATTCTCCTGTGTGCAAAAAGCTGCTCAGCCGTTCAACTGCATAGGGCCCGGAGACCGCGGCGTACACTCGGACTTGGGGGAATCACAGGACGCGATCCTGGTGCAATCAACGTCATCCGTTAGACGGCCCTGCGGACTGCCGTTTCAACGCCCTTGTAGAAGCCAGGAAGCATCTCCGGCAGGGGCTTCCCGAATGCACAGATCCTCTGCCATGGGGGACGTTTGGTGAAGAGTTCTTGCTTGCAGACGGAGGTTTACTCGCGGGACCAAATATTGAGACTGTGCAACCTGCGGCTGTTTCACCTAGCCAAGCCCCGGCTCGCATTCAGCAGCCACCGCGGCATTCCACGGAATTCAAGGGAGGCATGTTAACCCTCTGACGCTTCGTGTAGCGGGTTAAATGTGCGTCCAAGCCCCCACCGCTACATCTGGCTTACTTGTACGTGTGTCCTGAGGAGATCCCGAAGGATCGTAGCAGGATGTTCGCCACGAAGCTTTCTCCGCATTACAGTGACTCGCTGCACTGCTGCGGCCTCCACTCTCTCTCCGAAATCTTTGCCCTCATCGTCATCTTCGCATGCCCCAACTGATTCTCCGCTTCTCTCCTGATCGGTCTGCTCGGTGTCCGAAGTTGCTTCCGCTTCTCCATCCTGCCCTTTCCTCTTTCGTTTTGCTTCCACTCTCTTGGAACTGGGCACAGACCTACCCGTGCTCCCCCGCCCTGTGGCTCCCTTACCGTCTCCCGAAGTTCTGTCCGCCTCCCCTTCAGACCCGTTTTCACACCGGGATTCAGCCGATGCCTCGCTTTTTCTTCGGTCCCTCATATTTACCTCCGCTTCCCGTTCCTTCCTTACTCTTCCACCCCCTTCATCAACAGCGTTGACAGGAGTGGTCTTTGAGTTCGGTCCTACCGCACTGTAGTCCGCAAGTCTTTCAGCAGCCACCGAGGCCGCCGCAAGTGTAGCGGTGAGCCCACTCGCTTCTCGGCCGTCTATTTCCCCGGCGGAGTGTCGGTCTCGTGGAAAGCAAGCAAGAGCCGCGCCTGCCAACGCTACAGCAGATCCGCTGGCGGGGACCGCTACGATAGCTGCGGTTGTTTCCACGGCTTTTGCGCGTGCCGTAAACTGATTTAGCAGAGCAGCTTCATCGTGCGAGTGATCCTCCTGCCCCTCAGGATCTCCTGGTACATTTGACTGGGCCTTTGTCCTCTGTCGGCGAATTCTCTCTTGGGAACTGGTCGGCTTTCGTTGGGTATCCAGTCTAACTGCAGGCGGCTGGCCGATCTCTGTTTTCGTATCCTCTCCATATCTCTGTCGACAGCCCTTTCGTGTCGAACAGGCATCTGAAGATTTTAGCCGCTTGCGGGACAGATCCATGGGGAGTGCCGGCTGCATGGCTTGCGCTTCCTAAAGCAAAATAAGGTACAGTTTCAAGAGGTACAAACCTGTGATGTACCTTGTCTAGGAGGATAAACTGTCTGAGACAATCACAAACCCAAATGAGTAATGGAGCTAATGCTGTTTGGATTGCGAAGCTTACCCGTTGCCATTCTAACAGTGGATCTCGTATCAGGACTTCTCCAAGTGCTTCCAAGGAAAACCCGTGCCGCCGTATCTGAGTCAAAGCCGCTACCAGTGTGGCTTCAAAAGGACCGTACGCTCCTCGAATACACCCATTCAACCTCGTGAATTCTGGCTTTCTCTCTCCAGTCTGGGTATTGCATCTCCTGGAAAATGTCCAGTCTTCCTCTAGAAGCCTTCTGTTGTCGTCAAACAGTGCCTGACCGTGAGTACGAGGTCCTTCTTCTTTGATTCCCATGCATGGCCCACTGTAGGCAGGAGATCTACGCTGTCCTCGAAAATTTCCTCCATCGTAGTATGAAGCGCACCCATCTTCCCTCATGCCGCTGAGAAAGTTAAATATATACGAAGATGCGGGAGCTAAAGCGACCGCGTGGAGTAAGACAGGAGTTAGTCTGAAGGGGACAAGATCCGGAACAGGAAGAGAATTTACAGCTGCGTCGAACGCATAGCCAAAATCGATTTGCACAAGCTGCATACAAAAAAACATGTGACACACCCAGAGAGAGTTCATTTAGTTAGCTCGCGTCACAGGCAGCCAGGCCGTTCAGAACCACAGGTAAAGCGAAGAGTACAGCAGTCTTGGTTTTGGGATAATTGCCTACGCATAAACGCCTGCTTGAGTTACTTGCACGCTCCCGTCTCTTCGAACACGAGGATCGACATGGTCCCAGGGTCGGACGTGATCCCCCTTGCATCCCTTGACTTCCAGAAGGACAGCTCGATTTAGCCCACACGGGAAGAAAGGCAACCTCGTAAGCCAATAGAAAGCCATGAACAGAGGGTCTCGGTTAGGTAGCATGGAAGATTTAAGACAAGAGATGCCCTGAAGCTCCTGTCATCAGCGTATTCCCTTCAGCGGCCCAGTACGTGTTCCCTCGACGCTCACACACACAGAAGTAAAGGCGCAACCGTTCTGACAGAGAATTGTCCAGATCTCCCTGTGAACTCTTGCGGAGTGAAAGCGCTCCCTATCAGTTTGTCCCACCGTCCCCGGAAATCTACGAAGGCCGAGGCGTTACGACAGCACTGCATTGTCCATCAAATTCCACTACGAAAGCACAAGGCGACGAGTGCAGATCTGGTTGACGATGCTGCCCAGTGATGGCGAAGTGGCCTTTCACTCTTCTTCTTCGAGGTGCCTCCTGTTGCTTTCGGTGAGGCCGATCTAACGCCACCGTTCAGTAGGACCAAGCGCTCGAAAGGGTTTTCCACTACACCTCAGCTGTACACAAAGATAGCTGGGAACATAGTGACGTCTAACTGGGCACCTAACTTAATCACACAGAACGTGTCGAAACGTGTGAGCCGCCGCGTTCGTCTGCTCAACTGAAGAGCGGTCGGGGACCACCGCGGGAAACGCACGGGCAGAAATCACTGTCGGTATCTAGGCTTCCCAATCACCCGCCCGAGGCTGTAAGCACGGAAATCAGACCTCTCATCCCGGCGTGGGGGGTGTTTGTGCCGTACTGTCAATGTCAGCTGAATGCAGTTACAGGCACCCTCTTGCCTCTTCACGGTGTGCCAGTCTCTGAGTGCCTGGCGTGAACCATACCAACTACTGCCGTGTCCAGGCAAGCACGTGTTAGCAGCTTGACTGCTAAACAAAGTCCGTGAGGACGTGAACTAGTCTACGATCAAAGGCGGGATCCTCGTTTGCGTACCTCTCCGAGACTGAGATCCAGCAACCAGTTTTCCAAGTGTCTGTCTCCAACACCCAGGATGTAGCCGATCGCGGCCCCGGCAGCGAGGCTTTCACAGAACCGCTTTCTCATCAGGAGCGTCTCACTTGCTGAAAAGGCGAGTTGGTTCAAGCAGACCCTCAACGCTTCGACTGCGCTTACACCCTTCCCTAGTGTTGCAGAATCCTCCTCCTCAGACGACGTGCCGATTATTTCCGTTGCCCTTTCGGTAGTAGCGAGAGTGTCCGGCAAGCTCGCCAGCCGGACACAGTCGATAAAAACAGACTCAACAACTGCAGAAGGTTGCCTGTACAGCTCGGCCCAGATGTCAGCGACTGACGGGAATGGACGCGTGCTCCCTCGTCCCGCGTTCTCAGGTCTTGAGGCGTTGATACGACGATTGATGGGTTCTTCCTGCTCGCTCACCTTCTCTGTTTCTTGTTGGCGGTCCGCCGCCGACACAGCGAGGACCTCAAGGAACGAGAGAAATCGACTAGACGCCCGAGAGCCCTGGAGCGTTTTCTTTGCGTACAGACGCGGGGTGGAGGTCCCGTCAGAAGAATAAGTCTCGATCACCTTGCTAAGAGGACGAGTATAAGGGACCCACTCGACAACTCCATGGCTCGGAGAGAAGGGAACAACGCGGTAGGTGCGAAGAATCGCGAACGCGGAAGACGATGATGAAGTACCGCATACCGAAGGATTGCCGTCGTCAGCTGTGAAGAGCGTCTGCAGTATATACAAAGCAAGCTTTTCGTTGCGACTTAGAAGATAAAAAACCGCGACGCTAGTACAGCAATACAAGCGAGTGCACTAGGCAGCAGCATCACGATTGCTAAATGAGCCTGGCCGTACAGCTTTAAAAGAGCAAACAAATGCAACGCATTCCCACCCCCCCGCCGGTGCACGAAGAAGGTTGACGCAGAAAAGGTTCAGTACGCATTATGGCTTTGTTCGAAACAAGAACACGAGACTTCGCTCGCACAGTGTCACACACGGGGCGCTGACAACAGTTCTCAGGCAGAACACTTAGCACGCATCCGCTCATAATGAAAGGAGCTCATCAATCACTCTGCCAACCTTTTGAGTGGCTGCCAGGCCCTAGAACATCTCGAACACCCCTAAGTCTACTATCTCAATTTCCTTACAACCTGCTTGAGGGTTTGAAGCAGCGCTTGGATGCGCGCATCGGCTCGAAGATCCTCCCCCCCTTTGCAAAGAAGGGACACAACGCGGCCATCACTACCCAGAAGAGACAATCGACACGGACGCTGCTTCGACGGTAGTACTTGAATCTGGAGAAAAACCACACGGCAAGCACGCGCATGGCTCACACTTTGTGAAGGATCGATGCGAAAAGGGAACTCGTCTAGACAGAGACATGCGCGCCTAATTCCCATGCCTCAAGCTCACTGTTGAATTGTCCCAGTCCGAAGGAGAATAAGATCACGCTTGTGCGCTTTTCCAGACCAGCTCGCAAAAACTGCCGACGTCACGTCTGAGTCAGTCGTACTTCTTGTTGCATGCAAATGAGCAACTGGGCAAGCCCGGGCTTACCTCTGGCAGAAACGAGATGATCGTCGTGGACGTTTCCGCAGGCGGCTCGTCAAGGCCCGCATTGCCGGCTACCAGCTGACCGGGGAGCTCTAGGGTGGTTCGGGAAGACGGGAAGAAGCTGAATCCGAGCAGTTCATTCGGCTCTGCTTTCCTCACTGACCCGGAGACGAATGAAAACGGAGAAACCGGCGGGCCTCCTTCGAACCTGTACGGAGAACACGACGAAGACAAAAAATGCAAAGTGAGGACACCTGCACGGGCATGTCCGCGGACCCCAACGTCTTGCTGTACGCCGAGGTGCTTGTACTTGGCGACTGCCCTCCCTACCACCCCGAACCAGAGCCATTTGGAGTTCTCGTCAACGTGAAGAGAGATGAAACCAGATGGAGTTGCAGTTGTAACACCCAGTGGCTAAAGCCTTTGCTTCAACCCTGGAGCCCAGTCTGCACATTTGCCATCGGGGCTGTTACAAGGCTGGCAGGAACCACCAGCTGAGCCCGAAGAAATGAAGGAAACGCGGAGACCTGCGGCTCCATCCTTACCTGCATCATGGACCTGCGTACTGACCCCAATCCCGGAAACCACAACCTCTGGAGGACCTCACGCCGAACAGCACGCCACTGCAAACATTTCGAGAACTGAGCTCAGCTTACTCTCCCAACCAAGTGCAGAAATCCACTAGTCGGTCAGCACCCCGGCGTTGAGGTGTTCGGCCGGATCCGTATGGCCGAAGGAGTGCGTCGCTGGCGTTTCTGACGGCTTGGGTAAGCCCTGCGAGTAAGCGGAGGAGTTGCCGGAGAGAGCATGTCCCCAGCCTTTCGACAGTCGAGTTGAACAGCGTGGTAGACGACGAGAGCGGATCAGGACAAGCGTCGCGCTCCACTCCTAACAGCAGGTGGCCGATCGCCTAAGGGTACCAGTAACCGTATGAAACGTGTAGGCATCATACAAGAGAGGATGCTCACTGATCAGGGAGGAAAGCGACCGAAGGCTGTCGGGATTTTATTTTTCTCGGGGCCGTCTTAAGACCAAACAGATACACCCCTAAGATCGCGTCTTCCTTTTGTGTGGACTACTACCTGATGCGAAGCTAGCACAGAAGATGGTGATGCCATGAGCTCTGAAGGACATTACAAAGCTACTCATACGAAGAACACCCTGAGTAAACGACTTACACAGCCGCCTGCCAGTCCAGTCCGGCGCTGCTTTGCCAAGAGCACCGAAACTCACAAGGAAAGCTCTGTCGCTAGAAGAGATAGATTCACCTGTGTAACTACAACGATCCGTTCGTGTGACTAGCGGCTTCGAAAGCTGCTTTTCCCGGAGTACAATATGATCGGGTCACCTTGCTCACCTGTCGCATATGGCGCCCAAAGATGGTATTCCAGCTTCCAATGCGATCTCCTAACAACGCGTGCGACTCGTGCAGAACTGCCCTGTTCCAGTTCTCCTCCCAAAGAGATCGCAGGGCAGCTCGAGCCTTCAAGGACACGTTTTCTGCTTTACCTAACTGAAACGAGAAAGCGAACAGGAAGCAGAAACGGATAGCCTAATGTGGAGAGAAACGTGTCAGGGGCTAGGGGCAGTGTCCTCGCTAAAGGCTTCTTTTCTGAACCCAAAAATGGCAGTTTTGAAAGGACAGGTGAGGTAAAACAGTGACTAGTTGGCTCGTTTGAAAGTGTACACTGACTTCCCTGCAGATCTGCAGTGTTACTTCATGTACCCGTATCTCGCCTATCAACAGATATCTGTTACGAATTATGCGTGATGACCTCCGTGCAGCACCGAGAATTCGTTTTTCCTGGAATGGGTCCTACGTCCTGTGACAAAAAACCACCGTACGTACGTCTACTACCACCATCGCAACATCCGAAAAACGTGTAATTTCAGCGCAGGCGAAGTCCTCGAGTCTTTGGGCAGGCCTTCACGACAGTGTTCTCTTTATCGTTGTTGTCGATGGCTGCGACTTCATGTTACCTCGTCGTAAATCAGCTTCTCGTCATTTTTGCCCTGCCGTCCCGCAATTGCCCTACATTTTCTTCTCACGCGGCCAACTTCCCTTTGCAGAATCCCAAGCATCGGAACTAACAGCGACTGCTCGGCCCTCTGGGCTGGGGGCTGGAGGAGCGCGGCAGCCGCAACGAATCTCTCTGCTAGTGGCGCTTGTCTCAAAGCATCACGAAGCCAGTAGCGAAGAATAAAAGCACTACTCTCAGGTGGCTCTGAGAGCGGTAGTTGTCTCGACGTGGGCGAAGTCGCAGGGCAGTCTCCTCCTCCGCCGCCAGAAGACTGCCCCTGGAACAAACTGCGATGCGCTTCGACCGTAACCTGATGACAGAAAGAGAGATATCCCGTCAGCAGTAGGCAGCGGTGACCACAGAAACGTGCTTTCAAAAGCACGAGAGACGCACGGACGCCGCATCCTGACAGAAAGGCAAGAAACAATGAGCAGCGCCCCTGTCTCTTCCTTTCTGTACTACAGCAGAAAACAAGATGCCAGCAGTTCGCGCACGAGGGGAAGAGAAACTCACAGAACAGGACGGGACTTCTGACGAACAGACGTCTTCAGTCGATCGCGCACGCATCGCATGCGACATGGAAAGAAAGAACTGAAAGCTGCAGGTCTCCGAAAAATTTAGAAAGAATGAGTGGCTTCCCAGACAGGGAATGAAGTGTAGACTACCGGTGAGTCTTCACTCAATACTTTGTGTGCATCCAAGACATCGCGCACCACGGAGATTTCGACTGCCGGTCCCCCCGGACCAAAGAAAACTCCGTAATACAGTCAGACCTGTACTACAAGATGTCTTACCGAGCTTGGCGGGTGCCTGTCCGCGTCACTTCCCCCCTCATACTGTTTCTCCTGGTAGAGCTCGCGAGCAGTGAGAGTGATGGTTGGGTCAAGTGCGTTGGCTATAAAAGCCGTAAGAACTACAGACCGTACAAAAGCATTCACTCGAAAGCGTGGCGTGTCCGAATGCGGCGGCAAATTCGTTGATGCATTTACACGCATATCAACACTGTTGTTAGGAACGAAGCCCTCCCTGAACCAAGGCCACCGGCTCATATCATGAGTCGGCTAGAGTGCCTTGTGCGGACGTGGGTGATACGACTAGCTTCCGACCTACCATGAGGGGGTATAAAAGCGCTTGAGGATATCGCCTCAGCGCCCGTGAGACGATGGGGCCGAACAGTCTGCAGAAATTGCCGTTTCTGTCTGCCGCAATAAAAGAAAAAACAGGCTCTGCAACCCTAAGAATCTCCCATGAAGGCAGCAGTTCGAGCAGTGTGCTGCATTTGTCGAAGAGCGATTGATGACTGACAACATTCAATCGTCTCCTTTTCGGCTCGCTTTCCTCCGGAATCCTTTCCCGCAGAATATCGCCACTGCATTCACCCCGAGCTGCCGTTTGCCGCTCGTCACCTACGGGACATTCTGCCTGACCGCCGCAGCTACCTGCTGCGGCAGAACCAGAAGCTCTGGCAAGCAACAAGATAACAGCGGGCAACGCTGTCTGAGCCCTTCGTACGAACACGCTTCCTCGCCTCGTGACTCTGGGGCCATCCGTTGCAAGAAGGCTAAGCACCGAATAGCAAAACTGCTCTTTGACAGAATTCCAAAGGTTATTCGTTCTGATGGTGTTTTGCGCTGCGTTTTCATCTTCGTCAGCTTTCTGAGGTTCTCCCGTCGTCCAGCGTCTGCTGCGATTCCCAGGCGAATAACTTTGCTTGTGCACGGCACTCTCTGACAACCGAGCTCCCGAAGCCGAAATTTGTGAATCTTCCTGTTCCGCTCCATTGTTGTGTTCATCCTCTCGCTGCTTCAGCTGAAGTAGATCTCTAGATATCCGGGCGACGTTCCAGTATGCTCTTTGAATGTGCTCTTGTTGGAACGAAAAGAGTTTATTCCATTCGCTTTTGCGTCTCCATACCAGCGGTTGGCCGGCTGACAGCACCTTTCCATTACTTCCACCTGTAGTGTGTCCCCTGGGGTGCGGATGTGACACCTTCCATTCCGGCTTCTTTTCCTTCTCCGCTTTGACTTGTCTGCGTCTCTGCTGTGCTACTTCTTGAAGTGCCGTTTTCAGTAAACCGTCCTGGGCTTCGACCAGACCGTCCCTTGCCTCCGTCCATACTGGTAACCAGAAATCTGGCGGCGCGCGCAGTCTCGCAACACTCGTACTCTTTTCAGATTGCCAGAACCTGTGAAGCTGTAGCTTTGAAAGAACTTCCCGCGACTGCAGCAGAAGATCTTGTACACTCATGAGCCGGGCAAAATGTCTCAGGCAGCCCCCGACTACAGCTGGCCCCTCCGCTTCCTCTCCAGTTGTACTGTCCACCGTGGTGTCCCCAAGGAACCGGCTGCATTCGTCTCTTATTCTCTGAGTCTCGGCTGAGCACAGGCGTACTATTTGGAAAGCTTTCTTAATGTTGTTTGTTCGGCTAACTTCCTGCAGCTTCATGTTGATAATTGCTTCAAAAGCCCTAGGATCATCCCGGGGCAACAGGCCCCCTCGTTCTTCGACAGGCATATGCGTGAGCTCCTCTTGCTTTTCCAAACTGATCTTCATGAGCTCAGAAGCTGCGACGGAGCATTCGGGTCCCAGCGCTGACAGCCTGCTAGCAGCTAGTGTCGCCCCACAGCCGGCAAGGAAGCAGGTAGCTGTTTCTAGAGACGGTACGGCTGCAAACGCCCGTCTAGCCATGCGATCCTGTCCGCTCCCAGACGGTGTCGGTGCGGCATTTACGCGAATCTCGAGAGCTTTTAAGGCCGAGAAGGATGTCAGAGCACGGTCAATGACTTCCGCGAGAGCTTCTTGTTGCTGTCCTCTAGGAGTAGCACACCTGGAAGGGCTATGAAATTTCGTGTGGACCGCTGGTAGAGAAAAGCCTTCCGGAAAGACGAAGGAGGCTGCTGTCAGAAAAGCTGGAAAAAGAGGATCGGGGGCCAGCGCAGATAGCCAAGGTAACGCCTGCAAAACATTTTCTTTCGTCGCAGCCGGACGAAAAGAGACAGCCGCTTGAAGGTCTCCCGAAAGAGCAAGTAAAAACCGTTCAGCTGCTCTTCCGAGCGACAAGACAGCAAGTGGCTGAGACGGCATCCCTAAAGCAGCAACTGCAGAGAAAGCCACAGATTCGTCGCAAAGCGCCGAATTCAGGAGACGGAGCACACCGCGGGGAAAGGTTTCAGAGAGAACAACCCGACACGCAGCGGGGATCGGCTGCTGCTGAAGTAAGTGAAGGGAGAGAAGGAGGAGCACGCGGGGGTTGCTTGCGAAAAACGTATCAGATGCAGCAGGAGCCGAGGGGACTTCATCGGCTGGCATGCTCCGTAGTGAGGAGACAGCTGAAATAGACCTGCGCACGCAGCCAATAGGGACAGAGTCTACAGGAATGCCAGACCCGTTTTCTGAAGGCCATCCGTAGCAAGCTACGTGAGGCTTGCCTTTCCCGCTGGTTCTCTGTACACGCGGAGAGGGCCAGCCTGACTGCAGAGATGAGAAAGCAGGTCTGAGTTCGAACTTCGGCGCCTGGAACTCCAGGTTGACGTGGTGCTCTTCCGGTCAGCTGTGTCGAAGCCCTGGCAAGCGTTTCATAGACCGTTCCGGTTCCCATTTTCATTCACACTTTACGCGGCCCCGGGACCGCTGCTGCCGCCATGGTACCGAAACTTTGTCTCCGGCGAAAACGACTCTGAAGCTTCACACCTGGACATGAAGCGACTCCGCTTCATGCATACGGGCTGAGTATCTCACTGCTTGCTACTCGTTACGTTGCTCGTGTGAATCCTCCTCCCCCGGACACGAGGTTGTCGAGGACACTCATCACTCTACTGTCGAGAAAAGCTCTGACTGGACAAAAACCGCCGCCGTTGCAGACCCTCTCGTACTCCGCCAAAGAAACACGGAATTCACACCACTACTTACCCGGTGCATTACTGGATCTCCTGGACGAGGTGCAATCGAAATGTGAGTATCCCCTTGCGCATTCACCTACCTGCTCAGTAAGTCCAAGCACTCCGTCGCTCTCGTATCACCTCGAAGAACCTCAAGGGCGACCGCCGCTCGTAGAGGCGCTGCGTCTCCTACCAGCAAAACCTGAGCGGCGTCGTGAGGAGAGACATCCCGTTTCCTCAGCACTGATGACAGGGGTACTATATCCTCCGGCTTTGTCTCTGCCGCTGATTTTCTTTCCGTCATTGTACCATCAGCCCGCTGTCCCGAGATTGCGCGACTTCCTTCTGAGTTGCTAGTCTCCCCAAATTCATCAAACCTTCCCGGCGATAAAGCAGTGACTGCGCCGACTGTGTACAGGTTGAAAATATCGTCCCATCTGAAGTACAAACAGAGCCAGTTTCAAGCCTGAGGTGTCCAGCATCCTCGTGCTTAGGTTTACAGGTTGTAACACTGCGGACGCCGCATCTCGTCTCACATGCGGTGCAGTCATATCTTCGGTTCGACCATCTCTCCAACACAGAAACTGTGACATGGGTGCCGCTTCCAGGTCTATCAAAGACAATTGGGAATCAGCTGAGCAAAGAATACGCGTACGACACTGGACTACAAAGAAATCGGGGGAGACGCGTAGAGTGGTTTCGAGTGAACTGGTCCGCTTACAAGACTTGCAGTACTAATAACTGCGCATGCACTCTTTTCCGCCTCCGACTTCCCTTCCTCACCTACCTCGCCATTGTTTGGAGCGCGGTTACGTGCACCTCTGTTAGAAGCCACCCGGCTTCTGCCTCAGTTTCGTGTTGCTCGTCCTCCGCTTTATCTTCCGGACTGCCTAATTTGGCCGGGGCAGCCAGAAGGTGTCCGCTCCTTCGGCCTGCTCGGCCCTCAGACCCCCCTTGTGCCACTTGGACAATCAGCAAGTTTCTTACAAGCTCGACACCCCGCTCCAAATCTCCTCTGTGTAGCTTTTCTAGTGCTTCGACAGCCGTTGCGCCAAGGGCACCGTCTAGGCAAAGTAATCGTAGCAGACCTTCTTGCTCATCAGCAAAGAACCCTTCCTCCTGAGACAGATGCCTGTATAGACGATACACCAATAGTCCCTCTCGGTTTGTAATCGTTCTCGTAGCACCGATTTCTTCGTCAACAGCAGCCCCAGCGTCCGCCAGACTCTGAAAAAGTGGGAAGAAGGCACCAGCCGCTTCTGAAGAGAACTCCGATGGTGTGCTCGCCGACATTGCTAACCTCGATCCTTCGTTCTTCCACAGTAAGCCTCTTGAGTTCCGAGCGGAATTGCCACCGTGATCAGACACCACCTGCGAAGCCCGGAGAGCGCAGTACTGGGTCTGAAATCTAACAAGAGCTTCCAGGAAGAAAACTGCGAGGGCAGGTGGTTCAATACTCCTGCTTCTTGAGGCCCGACTTGTCAGTGCAACATCCGTAACAGAGAAGGGCGAGGCACGCACAGCCGATGTAGCTGGTAGCAGATGCAAAACTCTGAGGAGGAAAGTAACTAGTGACTCGTCGCAGCATCGAACATCCGACTGACACGTTCTGAGGGCTTCGGCCAAACTCCGTTCAAAGCCGCTCGTCGATTCAGAGACATGGGCTTCCTCAACACTGCGTGCCACAGGTGCCGACTCTTTGGCTTTTTGACGGGCTGCTTGTTCCAGGATTGTCTGTGATTCATATAAGCCCTTGACCGCCCAGGTTACAAACGCTCGCGCGATCGCCGCATTAACGCGACTGGCGGCCCCAATGCAGTTCACAACATCCGCTACGGTAACTGATGTTAGTTGTCTGTCTATTTCCCCCAAGGCATCACCGTCAGTTGAGGCACCCAGCTGTCTAGAGCTTTCATGAAACAGATGGGGGAAGAGCACCAATTCGACCGTGCTCTGCTCCCCCTGTAAGGCAGCTGCCCGGGCCCTCAAGGCGTGTCGGAGCTGCCTTGATCGCAGTTCGACGTTCGCAATCGCTGCCGCTTTCGCTGAAGTTACAGTGTTCGAAGCGTTTGTCGAATCCCCGGGCAAACGAATCCAGACAGGCTTCTTTACAGTACGAAAAGAAACAAAGGCGGCACCAGCAGGTGGCGAGGGGCTGTCTGCCCTCCCTCCAGCTCCGCTGCTGATAGTGGATTTCTGCTGTTGAGCGAGGTCCCTGTCTACTTGGTCCCAAGTGAAGCCCACATCTTCACGTGGGGAATGCGGTCGGGCAGTGACAGTGAAGAAGGCGGATAACGGCCCTCGGCCCACATTAAGCGACTGTGAGAGAAACTGATCCAGAACAAACGATACAGGACCGGAACCGTCCGATGAGTCTACTAGGTCAGGCAGAGTCAGCCCATCCCCCCCGCTTTGTATCGTCGCCTCGTCACCAGCGCGCTCCACTGTTTTATCTCGTGCCAAATTCGGAATCATCTCACTCTGGTCTAGCTGAAGGCTAGCTTCTACTTCTTGGTTCCGCTTCTGTGGACGGTCATACTGTCTGGAGAAAGAGTGTGAGAAGCCGAAGGCCCGCGGCGTCGACTTAAATGCCTGAAGTGACGGCAAGATCGCTAAGGTTGCAATAAACAGACCTCGTCCGCCCAGTCTCCATTCGTCGCGCTTAGCGGCTTTCTCCTGACACACTAGGTCCACTTCCTTTCTCGTGTAGAGCGTTCTCCGGATTACTTCCGCCGGCGGTACGGCAGCCCGCACCGTAACACGTTCAGAACGATCCCGGCCCTGCTGCTCTCCGAGCGACCTGAGAAGAAGCAGCGCTGGAAGCGATGCCGCGGCCTCCCTCGCAACCACACTCGAGCCGGGAGTTGTCCAAAGACCGGATGATGACGCCCTCGCGGACGAGATAAGAATAGCGTCGGAAGGCACCGTACAGGTGGGAACACCCCCGTCTTTGACGGACAGTCGGGAAAGACTGCCTTGTAAACGGTATGCTGTGTGAGCCATAGCACCTTCGGAAATGCTTCGAGTTCCCTCGAAGATCGGACCCATGAAGGGGTATTCCGTTACTGCCATCTCTGCCGCTGGCGGGTAGCCCCGCGCACTCGGGTGTTTTCGGCCTGCGCCGAGGTGTGATGCTGCGGCACTTTCCTGCCCCTCAGGTGTGACCGGGAACTGACTGTGCAGAGCCGACGCTGAAGCTATGGTCTCAGCCAAGTGAAATAAAAGCGCTGGCGCGGATGAGGGAAACAGACACGACGACAAAAGCTCTGACACGCGTCCAAGCGATGAGAGAGGTAGATGCGGGCGCGGACTAGCTTGACAGAGGAACAGGCGTTGCCGTCTCCGGAGAGACGGCAGGAAAGAAAAGTCCCGAAAAAGGAAACTCCGGACATGAGGAAGGTTTTCAAATCCCTGGGTTGAAGAATCAGAACAAGACAGCGTGTACACACACGCGCTACTTCACTGGTGAAACGGGGCACCCACCAGCCATTCCTGATTGAAAGCCGGTATCTGCCTACAGGACGTTGCTTCCGAGTGGGTATCTTAGCTATCACGTAGCATCGGGCTCCGGGAGAACCCACCTCTTTACAGGGTACACATAATTTCCTCAGGTGCTTTCTTATACAGTTGCAGGAAACACAATCCCTGCTCCAGTTCCTTTGCACGCGCCCCACACCGGACAGAAAACGTCAGGGGCATGAAGAGCTCCTGTTTCAACTTTTGCAGCTAGTCTTCGGTGTTCGGCGACACTGTCGCATGAACTCTGAAGAATGGGGTTCCCAGTGCACAGTTTCCGACTGGCAGTCTGTTTTCACGAGGTGGCAACCTGGACGCATTGTTAAACCCAAGGACTCACGACTAATGTGCGAACCTGCACGTACGAAAGTTACTCTATCCGCTGTACCACCGTTAGCAAATAAACAAACAGTCTTCGAGATTCACTGGTTACGAGTCTGACTAACGAAAGGACGCATGCGCAGTTCCTGTTGACAGAAGCAGACAGAGTAGATCGTGTTGCGGTTGACCTAGGCTTTGTTACGTAACACCCACAGGTCGGCTCATCACCTCAACAGTCCGATCAGCCCGCGCTCTTCACGTACTTCTCTGTTGTCATACAACCAGGCGCATACGTCGTAGTGACGCAGCAGGAATTTGCCGATGCTCTCAGTCATCGGGGAGACTGCAGACGAGGCTGCGTTTGCTGCGTTCTCGGCCGCCTTCGCCATTGCTGTGAGACACGCAGCTAAATTCTCTTCACTAACAGCTTCGTCAAGGTACGGAAGAAGGTCTAGCACAAAGGAGGTTGCTGCCTCGTGCAAATCTGCAAGCGCTTCGGCACTGCAGTTGGGGACCACAAACACAGAGGGAGCAGTACAGCAGGAGGACAATACAGCTGTGATGGCCGATGATCTCCGCGACTATTTGTGAAAATCAGTACCAGCACGTACCCGAGCACTATTCAAACCCCGAACTGTCATAAATGTAAAGCCGTACACCTAATGCAAGGGAGTCACACTGACTGTCCACTGAGGCATGCAGCCGTCGTGTAAGGTTGAACACGCCACGTCCATTCTCCAAGACGAAGGCTTACCGCCAGGCGTTTCGTTTGTGGGCCCTCCAAGTTAAAAGCGAGCCGGGCAGCCAACTTTCCTACGGAACATACATCCCAACTGAAGGACCCCTTTCTGGGGGACTCCTCAGAAGGACGGTACTATTAGAGCGCACTGTATCAGGTTCCACCAGGTTCGAAAACGCTTTCACTATAACGGGTCGCTAGATCGACTTGCTTGTTTTTACTGCGGGGAGGACTGCTCACTTGGTGTCTGTCCCAGTGTCAAACAAGTGTCGCCACATTCCACTCAGCTCCACCATGGCCTCCGATCTCTGCTGCCGTTGCCATTCTTTCAGCAATTGCTCCACCTGCTGTGGCTCTGCCCAGAGGTCATCTGGTGACGTCGCACTTTCATTCGCATCGCGAGACATTACCCTTTCTCCTTCTGCTCCCTTCCCGGTGTCTTCCATCGCATCAACCCTTGCTTTTCTCCGACTTTTCAATCCCGCCTGAACGACTGCACCCGCAACCGTAGCACCGACCGCAAAATTACCTGTAGCTTCCCTGACAGGAGAACAACACGTAATTCTTAAAGCCTCTAGAATGAGCACCTGCTGTTCGAGGGCCGTTCTCCACGAGGATGTCGCTCCTGTGCCTTGTGAGCTGTGCCTCTGCTGTTCTTGCCTCAGTTTCAAAAGAGAAATCAGCCCAGCGAAGACTCGTCTCGCAGAAGGCACATTCGTTGCCATTGCGCCTGGCGCAAGGAGTAAGACCGGAACTGCCTTTACGATTGGAAGCATACATGCAAGTAGTCGCTCATCATACTTGTAGCCATACGTCCTCTCTATATCCTTCACCGGTGCGAAGTCATCTGTTCGTTCCCCGTCTGTTTCTGACAGACTTCGATGCAGGGCCGTAGGAGAATCAAAAACAGCACAAGGGAGAGCATTATGAGGGAGCCCGAGGACGATCATGCGCTCTCCGCGAAGAAGACGCTTCTCTCGATCTACCATCTCAACCAATTTGGACAAAATGAGAGTAGTTAGTCGTAGCCACTGTTGCTGCTGTGCCTGAGCTTCTCGGAGACGGTGCAGAGGTGCTAAAGCCGAACCGTTGGACTTATCTCCAGAGGAAGGCAAGAGGAGCACAGTGGTGAGCCTCACAGCTTGCAGTGCGACAGGGAACAGGGGGAAATCGAAGCACTGAACCAGAAGTGAAAAGAAGCTGCCGGACCTGTTAAAGAGTTGACAGAGGCACAGGGACCGTGCAAAAAGGAACAGAACTACATCATGCTTTTGCCCAGGCCCGAATGTAGCACAATGGCATTCAGTCGGATACCTAACATGGAGTGCAGCACTGCTGCAGCTGCCCCAAAGCCGAAGCGAACACTAGATCAGCACTGCCTGCGGGGTCTCTCTCAGGCGAGATCTAATGTATAATTGGCAGGTGCTCAGCTTTCCTTTCTAGCTACGGACGATCAGCCGAATCCAAGGCGTACGTGCTGGACACCAAAAACAGGCTTCCCGCACAGGCGGGAGACATAATCACCGGCGGCTCTGGGCTCAAGGTCCAGATCACAGCTAACTGGACTTGAATGTGCTGTACTGTCGACTGACCCTGTGACAAGATGCCGGTACCGCCGCGCTTGCGGAACAACGAGGAGAAGTTCAGCAACTGCCAGCCCTGTGCGCCGAAAGGCTGCCGTGTACGCCACGACATCCGGGTGTACGTACAGCAGAAACCTCGTAAGCCGGAGAGGGGAGAAGACGAGGAAGGACGGAGAAGATGACTCCCCATTGTCAGGACCTTGAATACGGCTCGGTGTAGAGCCATTGAGAAGAAGCAGACTGTCGAAGCGCACGAATAGGAGCGTCAGCAACTGCAGATTGACTCTGGAAAGAAACAAAGCCATAGCAACGAACTAACAGTTCGTGTCGTGTTCTTCCGTGGCCTTTCTTCGAGCATGTGACATGCGTGACTGGAGCGGCATCTGGAGAAAAACTGTTCCACAGAAGCAACAGTAAGACACAGGGACGAGCGGGCCGTCGGTTCCTAAATACCTAAGTGTCCGAGGTTGGTGTGAACCGCACTGGTCGCCACCTCATGCGAATGCCTGTATGCGCATGAACAGAAAATTCTCTGCACTCTGAGCCTGCAGTGACCTGGGATATACAGTTCGGACTGGGTTGTCTATTTGAACCGTGGCTGGCGCACGCAGGCCCGGCAACACTCTGAACTGAACGCCCTGGGCACTCCGAATTGCTCACTCTGGAGGTGCTTTATTTCTGCAGATACGCTGTATCCGTGTGTGCGGTCACATTGGCGTAGACTGAACACCTGATCACTGTCCGGACAGGGCCAGGCGAGCTGGGGCGAGGGTAAGAGTTTCAACAAGATCATATATCTTCGTTCTCCGTCCGCCTGTGTTCGCACGCGTGAGCGAGTGAAACCACATGCCCTGGATGTCCCCTCGAACGGCCATCACGTGCCCGGTCAATAGAACAGAACTGAAAGTCTTACTCCTGCCAAAGCCTGTTTGGATGCGTCGCCACGCGAATAAGCATCTCAAGAAAAGCGGCCAAGTCTGCACCGTCGGCTGGAGTCAGACTGCTTGCAAAGCGTCTTGCTCTGACGATGAATCCGGACTGCTGTGTTTCTTGTTTGCGCACTGCCGTAGGAATGACGGGCATCCACGAAATAAGGACGACGCAGGCATCTCTGCGAAAAGAAAGAACAAGACATCAAATGAAAATAACTACAGGCCTGACTGTTTCTGGCTACCGCTGTACGGTCATCTGTATATTTTAGAGGACAAGACACACCTTCGGCATTGCAGTGATGGTGGAAAAGATCCAGCAACCCTGGGTACGAACAAACGAAAAAACGTCGTACGCACACTCCTACACACCGAGGAAAACCATGAGAAAGAAGGCAAATTTCCTACGGCTGCGCATGCTCAGACCGGTCTGATTAGGGTGATGCGAGTAGCTCCCATGCCATCCAGCAGCGACTCCTGTTCCCCCAGCGCTCTGTTTCAACATTCGCTCGGCATCTAAACGAGATAGCAGGAACACACCGGAGGAGGTAATGCAAGGATCCACTAACGGCAAACCGTTTGTCCAGACACGTCTTCAGAATGAATCGTATGAGGGGAAGTGCGTGCCCGGCTCTCGTTGCCAGGGCAAAGCGGGAAAGTGCGTCGCTTCGCAGGCCGAACACCCGCAGCAGTAGCAGTCGCAGAGCCCAAGAACAGTCCGTCATCAACTGAACTTCGGCACTTCTTCCTTCATGACTTGTTGGCCCTGCGTCTCTCTCGTCACCTGATTTCAGACGACTCGTTTCCTTGCTACTATCTTCTAGGGCCGCAGATATCCACAACTCAAGGAGGGAGAAGAACTCCTGGGCACCCTGCGTGTGCGGCGACGGATCGAGTTCCTCCTGCGCAGAAAGCGCTGGTTGTTGGTTACGAGGCACGGGCCGGAAACCCGCGAAGCGGAGGAAGATGATATCAAAGATCCGGAGGAACAGTGGAAAGAGAGAGCAGCGACTAATGAAATCTGTCTCGTAAAACTCCTGCAAGAAAGAAATGCCCGGCCACAAGCAGTCCTTCTCTCACGACTTGGAGCCTCGAGACGCTGTTATTATCCCGGCACAGTCACCAGGCTACGATCGACGCGATCATGAACGTAGCGTGTTGGGTCATGAAATTACAGAACGAGTGTACACCCGTCTGCGGTTACTGGGGTAGAACGACACCTGTATATACCGCGATCTACCGCAGCGCACACGCTGTTCGCTGGTGCTTGAGGTGCACGGAGTACGCCCCAGAATCGACAAACTCCACTTGGGCCTGGCCCCGACAGGCCATAAAATAACCACGCACGTGACCAGAGAGACTCATCTCGTCTGTGCCAGCATTCCTTTTCTCAACGGATGCAGAGCGGCCATGCCTGCGCGTTGCAAGTAGATGGAAAGAGACAAGTACGAACTGATCTGGGGGTAGAACCGTCCATGAGGTCTTCTCCGTTTGGAATAAGACTTGCACGCATTTGTGATTGTGTTACGCTTTTTGTGCGGTGTAGCTCCACTGCATATGAATCTTTTTTCACAAAATGAGAAACGACGCTCCGCCAACGATTCTTAGTGACGCCTACAACCGAGGAGCAATTCACGCAAGAACCAAAGGTTCAGCTAAAACGCGGAAAAAACGACAACACGAGTACCGCTGTTGTCACTCAAGTAGTCAAGATCGAGACGTCTGCGCTCTTACTTATCTTGTGTTGCGTACAGAAGAGAAGAATTCACACCACCCAACTAGGCGGAGGAAATCTGCACGGTAGCGGATAAACACAGTCTCCCCCAATTTACCTTTTCTGTCTTCACGGTGCTCTCGTGCTGTCCATTCGCTCCCGGGACGATCCAAACCCGAAAGCCCAGCATAATCTGACGAACTGCTTCATCGTGCGGATCTTTCTCCACTCTGCTTCCTGCTCTCCACCGTTCCATTTGCCCAAACCCTCCTGGCGCTCCCTTCCGCACGAGTGATGTCGCTGTTGTGGTTCTTCTCCTCCCCGATGTGTGCTCTCGGGCAACTTGAGATAGCGCCGGCAGCATCATCGAGAGAGAACCAAGAGTTGTTTCAAGATTCTCCTGCCTTCTATACTTCCTTTCCTGACGCTCTGCTTTCCCTGCTGCGCCGCTCTCATTTCCTGACCACGCCACGGCGCTTACGTCATTCCGCTCTTGTTCGGGATGAAGAAGAGAAACCGCACTGGCGAGAGAGCTGTTCACTGCTGCCAGAGCTCTGTTCTGAGATAGCTGCAAAAATACATTGCTGACACCACCTCCCACTGGCTGGAATGCATGTGTAGTACTAATATCACAGCCATCTCTAGCATTGCCACGGGATGAAACTGGCAGAGCACGCAAGCCTCTCGGGTTTCCTCCCGTCGGAGAACGGAGAAAACTCTCCGAAACAGTACCGGTTGCCGCTGCAAGTGTCGCTGCAATCTGCGCAGCACAGTCATCAGCCAAACTCGGAAACCGCAGGCCCTCTCTCAAAAACGAGCTCTCTCTTCCCTCGCCTCCTACTGTTATACCGTCGCCCTCTCTCCAGCCGGGTGCTGGTTCGTCGGAAAGACTATTCTCGAAGCTTCTCTCTAGGAAGGTCCCGCTCACTTCCCTTCCAGAGCGCGACTTGCTTCCTGCGACTACACGATAGTGCGGTCCCTCACCTCCCTCAACAGCAAGAGAATACATGGTGCGGCGCATTCTCACAGGAACCATCTCACTTGTACTTCTGATTTCCTGACGACGTACATGTTGGAGCTTCAGAGTTCTGCTCAAGTTCTTTGCCTGCACGTTGCAAAATTCCGTCGGCCGAAGAAGCAGCGGCCACAGGGAGGCACCAAAGAGAAACGACGCGAAGAGACGGGAATTCGTCTGAGTACTGCAAATCACCGCACTTAAGCATCCAAAACCTCGCATACGTAGACGCCATACGAGGGTGATCGGCGATGGCAGCCAATCAATCAATGGCAATGACTGGTGAGATCCTGCCACTGACCTCTCGTCGCCAAGATTCTCTGTTGTGGTTTCGCTCGGGACATCTCTGCGGACCGGAGACGGCGGCGGTAGAGGAAATGAGGAAAGAAATGTTGTCGCAGTGTTTGCTGCAGTAACAATCGCCCTGCTTAGGGCGGCGGCAGCTACACTTGCATTCTTACAGGACTCCGAACGATCAGAGGCTTTTCTTCTGTTGACTGCGCCACCGCTGTGAATAAGGTCCACGCTGGGAAACAGCCACGGCGCGATTTGCAGACGTAGCTGATTTACAGGCGTCACACACAAAAGGACCTCAACTACGCCAAGTGCGATCGCAGCTCTTTCCATACACCAGGACAAAGCTAAGAGATCAGCGAATCTCCCAGACTCGCCCGTCTGTTGTTTTGCTTTGCTCCGGTGTGTCTTCCCACGTGCATCGAAAAAGAGTCCCTCTAACGGTCCTGAAACCAAGAATGAAGCTGCCGATCTTACTGTCGCCGCCTCCGTCCCTGAAGCTGTCAACGAAATGAGGGCATTGTCAACGCCAGTAAGCTGAAAAAGGGGAAGCAGATGAGGCCACCAGGAAATCCATACGATTTTGAGGAGCCGTGAACTTTTCTTCTGTCGGGCCAGCAAGGGGAGAACGACTCGCTCCATTAGTCGGACTTTCAAGTACCAGTCTCCTTCGTCACGTGGCAGCCCACCAATGTCGCTGTCGGATCCTTCGAGGTTTCCCTGTTTTGTTGTTTTGTCGTCCTCCCCTACAGGCATTTGTTTCTGAGAGCTACCTGATGACTCCTCTGGTGCAGCGTCATGCGACTCTGACTCACGTCTGAAGACCGTCGACGGAAGGAAGTCTCCGAACGGACGAGAGAAAAAGGGAGCACCGCACTGGAAAATCAGTAGTAGCTGAAGGGACTCCGGTGCGTCAGCAGATAACCGGACAACTTGTGACAGAAAATCGAATAAGACCGGCTGAAGAAGATGATGTGGCTCCGCAAGAGAGGGATAAAGGCGTTTCAACAATTGCAGCCATCCCAACTCTACGTCACCGTACCTCTTCAAAAAATGGTCGTTGAAAGCATTATTCATGCTCGTACCATCCCGAGCGAGGTCTCGGTGTTCGGCAGGAGGGACAAACCAGCGAGAGAACGACAGTGACTGTAGAACTGCGTTGAGTATCGACAAAAGAAGAGCCCTGTAGGACCGGTAGTCTGCCACAGCTGCTGCTACGGCGACATCTGGTATGACGCTAGCGATGTTTGATGAGCTGTTCTTCACAGCCCCAGAGAAGGCCCCCGAAATGCCCTTCGCGCCTGACAACCCAGCAGGCGCCCCGAGTACGCCGGGACTCGAAAGCGCCGCTACAGCCGCAGCAGCGTCTTCAAAATCACGAGACGACAGCGGAAAGTGCGTAGCTACTGCGATGTCGACGAGCTCGACGCAACGTCTCGCTGCTTCGTTCACTCTTTCAAACACTCCAGCAGCTTGCATCTCCGTCCTTGTTCTCGGCTGCACCTGCGTCATGTCCTCAACTCCTTCTTTCCTCAGCCCGACGCCCCCGACAGACTCCCGTCCCTCCCACCGGATATCCGCAGTTGGGAAGTTTTTTGGGGCGGACTGGTTCAATCGCACTGTCTTCATCTGACTGAGAGGTGACGACAGACACTCCCTGGTTGGGTCCCCCGCAGCGGAAAAAGTGCCGTCACCAGAGAGAAGGTCCGCACATAGATACTGCTGCACTTGCATGCAGAAAATAACACGGCTTGCACCGGAAAGAAACGAAATCTTGAGGCGGGAAGGAAGCGGCCGATTGCCCGCAACTGCCTCGGTAGCTAAAGCCAAGATTGCCTGGAGGGCATCGTCTGAGCGGCTCAGGAAATTGAGAAACAAAGGCCAGCAACTGAGTCTCCGGAGCAGTGTACCCGTGAGATCGTATAGAAGAAGAGACGGGCGCAAGACGGCACCAGACGAAAAACAAGATGCCGTGGCACAAGGAGAGAAGAAAGGTGCGGACTGAGGCAAAGACGTGCTTCCCTCCGTTGTCAATTTTCTTTTTCTCCCTGTTGTGGCATGCTGGCCCCGACCTTCCCTCTCGCTTTGTTCGCGTTCTTCTTCTTTGTCGCCACCGCTCCCTGCGGCACTCCTAGCTAGCTGGGTTCTCAAACACTCTAGGCCCCGGATGAGTGCTCTTGCTAAGATCCACTCGGCTTCCCCCCTCGCAACCGCCTGTCCGTTCATCTCCAACACTCTGATTCCTTCTCTCTTCGGTTCTGTTTCCTCGTGTCCCCTCCCTCTTTCTTCTGTTTCCTGTGTGGTCTCCAAAGTAGTCGACGACGCTCGTCCACTACGCCGCGAGGAATAGTTGCGGACCATACCACACAAAGTTTGCATGAAGCGTCTCGCCAGCGCAGAAGAAAAGTAGTTCCATTCAGTACTCTGCCCTGCGTCCTTTTCCAAGGCTTTCTTACTTCTGTCTGCTGTGACGGGTGTATCTACCGAGGCCAGCAGTGACTGCCAACACACAGTGAAGGTCGCGGTCGCATGCTGATCTAGCAGCCCTATTAGACACGCGCTCACTCGTCTGCTGCTTGCGCTATTCCAGTCACCATTGGCAGCAGTCTCCTGGTTTGGAGAAGGGTGTGCGTACGAAGGCAACAAAAGGATGCGGAAGCAGCTAGTCAGCGGAAGCGACGCGAAGCATCGAAAAAGCAGATAACCCACAAGAAAGGAGAGCGAACGGCACTGTGCACCAGTCACTAGTGCCACCGCCCGGCAGGAGCAGCGGACTGGTAAGTTCTCGGTGGATGCCCCTTCTTTCCCTCGCTGTCCGGACCGAGTCTCCTTAGTCGAGTGCTCGTCGCCTTCCTGCCAACTTGCTTCTTGTTCTCGATCCCTCATTTCCGACTGACCCGAGCCAGAAGCCCAAAAGCTTCTCCTTCGCTTACACTCGAACTCTGCAGCAAAGCTTTCACTCACGTTAAGAGCCGGTGACGAGAGCACGAGAAGAAAAAGTCGCAGGGCAGCGAACCGAAGAGAGTCGCGGCAAACAGCCACTTCAGCAGGAGTCCAAGAGGAAGAAGCGTCCAATCGAGGGGGATATAGGCTAGCGAAGAAAAGCGAGTTGCTGTTTAGGAAGCACAGACTAGCCGAGGCGAAGGAAAGAGCATCCCTCTGGCAGGGAGAAAATGCAGGCTGATGCAAGCAGAGACAAACCGTCGATGACGATGACGTCGGAGGAAAAAGCGACCACGCGGCAGGCGGATTCGGAGGGGAGGCGCAAAGTGATGTTCCAACGCTTCCTCCAGGTGTCGTATGCCACAACTTTGGAAAGTGAGATGTGGGTCTACTTTCACCTTCGCGCTGACAAGAGCACCCGCTCCCCGCGCATGAACCGTAAATGTAGATGCCGTGGTCCGCCAGGAATTCTAATCCCCTCAACCAGCAGTGCACAGTGGAAACAACTTCTGTCAAGCTGGCGGCCTTGAGGGAGTCCTTACACACATTTGAGGACCCACCGTGGCCGCAGCGAGCGAGTCGCGCGCACAGTTGTATGAGTGGGTTTTCGCTCGTCACGCGCGGAGACAGGCTATTCAGTTGGTGTTCCTTCACCAATCGCGTCAAAGAACCGCTTTCTAAAGTATGTTTTCCACCGCCGACTGCGTCGTATGCGGGATGCAGTGAGTCTTCCTCCTTACAATCAGACCGCGTCTCTGGGTCTTCAGCTGTGCACAGGTCGAATTCCGGATGATATCTCATCCACTTTTCTAAAGCAAAGTTAGCTAGCCGGAGCCCGCAGATTTCCCTCACACAACAGATCTCCTGCGTCAAACTTCTGAGACGTAGTGTTTCCACTCCCCCGCTCTGTCGCTTTGTTGAGATGCCTTGACGTTCGGAATTAGAGACTGCTGCTTCTGTCGATAGAAACACGAATAAGGTGGCTGCACTTGTCACCAGGAGCTCACGCTGATCGCCGTCGGCGGGCAACCCTAAATGTTGTTTGGGCGCAAGAATGACACTAAGCAGAACATCCAGCACTTCCTCGCTTTGAAGTCGAGTCCGCACGCCGAGTCCCGAGAATACACGATTCATCAGACCCGAACACCGTGTCTCTCCACTGGGGCTGCCACAGCTTTGCGCACTAGCTCTTCTGTGCTGACGTTTCTGTGACTTTAGGCTGTGGTCGCCTGGCTCGTCCGAAGTGGAGTTAGCGGGTTCGAGGCCCGGCCGGAAGCTGAAAGACAATATTCCCCTCGGCTTTGGTTGTTGCTGCGTGCTCGCCCCAGTACGCGCTAGCCCTGTCCTATCTGAAACGGAGGAAGGCCCGGCTGTAGCGAGGAGCAGAGCGTGCATCTGCAGCGAAGCAAGGAAAATGGAGCCTCTGAGGCGAGTGAGAACGCGCGTTTCTGTTGGTGTCCCCCTGCCGTGAATAACCAGATGACCTGACAGCCACCACGTTGCTGCGAAGCTTGCGACTCCACTCTCCTCACGACACTTCGTTGGTCCAGAAGAACTGCTGTCGTCTCCCGGGTAATCGGCCTCGACACCTCTCTTGTGCCCACCCTCTACCACCCCGGTGGCTTCTTTACTGCTGTGTCGCTGACCTTCTCGCTTCACTCCTCGGCCTCCTTCTGCCGGAGCGAGATGGGTAGTAATGCATACACAGGCCCATGAGAGAATTTTGGAGCCCGCGGAAACTCCCGCCACGTCTCCCACCGTAACCACGCCACGACTAACGAGCCAGACACAGCCATCTAGTAGAGCTTCATAGGCTAATAGGAGTGTGCGTACACGACCGAAGGAATCTGCCGGAAAGCGTGCTCGAGACGAAGAGCACGAAGACGAATGAGAAGATACAACTGCTCTAACGGAGCGCGCTTCTGCAGGCAAGGGGGAAGGCAGTGCAAGCGAAGATACTGCCGAAGACAGAGAGCTGCCATTCGGCCCTGCGATCTGCCCCCCCACAGCTTCACCGGCTGCCACTACGAGAGCGTGAAGAGCTTGGTCACGGAATATCCAGGGACAGCTGCGGCGGTCGCATGAGTGGATTCTCTGCTTTACGAAAGCGTCCAACCCAAGAAGTACTCGCCGCGCAAGGAGCACGTGGGCTCTGGTGCTTCCCGATCCTCTGCAGGCAAGCGACGGACAGAAATCAAAAATGAGGCAAATGAAGAGACCTCCAGTTTCAAGTCCCCACCTGTGGCGTTAATCCGACGCCGGTGTGCAGGGCTAGCCGTCCAGTTCGTGCTTCGACTTCCGCCATCGTACAAAAGTACTGTTTGCTCTTCATGTGCTAAAGTCAACATATGCAGTACAAGACGGGTTCCGGCCCTATAATATACGTCAGGAAGCAGTAACACTTTGGCTTCCGACGGAAACGGATGGTACGGACGTGACTTCTCTGCCTCAGCATAACAGTACACTCTGTAGGGAAGCCGCCTCTTTGACCAACGGAAACTGGAGACCGCTCAAACAAAGCTTCTCGAAATCATGCATGTTGCGTCCTGTTCCGTGACTACCGCCGAGCGACCCGGTTCATCTCCACATAGTCCGACGAGCTTCCTCTCACAACCCCCCGATCCGAAGTAGGAACAACACGCGTGCAGTCGAGATTGTACTCCAACTGGGAGTCGCCTGGGCTGAGAGAATTAGAAGATGACCGAGTACTGCGAAAAGATACGAGTGATCTGTAGTCAGCAGCGGATATCACTGAAATGGATACATGGAGCAGTTTCCAAACATATAGCTGCGGTACATCAAGCTTTCCAACAAAAGTCCGATTCATGCGAAAGGTGGCGCAACCTACAGGGCATAAGGCCACACGGCTTCGGCGAACTGACGGAGCAAATTCTCCGCTTGGCACGCGCGGCAGTCGTCGATTTCTTTTAGCTTCTCCGCTCCATCCTGATTCAGCTTTGTGAAAGCTTCGAGAGCGGTCGGACGCAGCAAGCTTTCTGCGATTCCTTCAGCTACAGGTAGCACAACCCGCTCGAAGCCGCCACGGAAAGTTTCCTCCTGTGCAATCAGGAAAACTTCAGGACCGCGCACACCGTTTTCCCCATGCGGGGTGTCTACGCTCGAAACCTGCCTCGAGTCTCTATAGTTTTCCGAAGCAACTTCAGTCCTCCGTTCAGGCCCTGTATACGTCTTTAACTCTCCTTGGGTAGACAACGACTCGAGGAAAGCAACCAGCAATGCTGCCATGGGACGGAGAAGCAAGGCCTGAAGTGGTGAGGTTTCAGGTGAGTGGTGACACAGAGGAAGCAGTCGCTGCAACACCTCGGCCACGCCGATTTTAGCTGCCGGCCAGACAAACGACGCAGCGAGCTGGATGCGCTGGAGGAGCCTCTCGGAAAGAGCCAAGGCTGCTGTTGACTGTGCTCGAGCAGTGGAATTTTCGAGGAAAGAGAAGGCATCAGCTGCTTGTTTCTCAGCACTTGTGTGCGGGGGTCCCGCGTGAGTTAGCAACGGAGCACCCCTAGCACCTTCCCACTGTTGCTCCGTCGCTGGGGACGACAAAAAAGAAGATGCAGGTGTAGAGGAAGTGCCAGTTAGACACGCGTGGCCAAGGAGACGGAAAAAAAAAGTGGAGAAGGCCGCAGCGGCGAGACTCCGAAGTGATGGGCTTGACCATCTTTCAGTTACAGCGTCGAGAAGGACCGTCTCCACGGCGACAAACTGAACGGACTCAACAGCAAAGGAAGACGATAAAGAGTGAAGAGCCGACAAAAGAGAACTACTGGATTAGAAGAGCAGCGATGTCCATGCTTACAGTGATTCACCAAATCTCTCGACATACGCTACTCCATGTCAATGGGACAAGCTGGCTAACAGCTCATAACTCTTGCTGAGGCAACGCTTGAGTGATCGTTTGCCGGGCCTACCACTATTGTCTACATGCAAATGGCCGCACGACGGGAACAGCAAGCACTCGATGTTGCAAGCGGCAAACGATAGTTATGGTGTGTGCAGCAAAACATTACTCCGTGTCGGACCCCAGAACCGCATAGTGCTGCTTACCCTTTCATCGGGCACCCCATCCTCTCCCCAGCGCTTACAGCTGTCATCAGCCACCTCCTTGAGTACTGTCCAAACGAGCGGCTGAAGCATTTCCTTACCCAGCGCATCCGCCCCCTCACTACCGCTGCAGAGACTCAACATCGGCGGCAGCAACTGCTTGTAAAGCGCAGCTACAAGGACTCTGCATGCTTTCTCCCTCTGCAGCAGAGAACGATATTCTGACGAACCTGCCCCAGCTTTCCCCTCCAGATAACGATGGCTGCCTCCGTGATCCCGCCCAGGTAAGGTGACGCTCCACCGTGGTTTATCCTTTTGTTCTTTCAGACGGACCAGAAGGCGACTGGTTTGTCCATGTACGTAACAGAGGAGAGCGTAAAGGAGTTCACAGGCACTCAACCTCTGCTGCCTGTCAATGGCACTCGATGCGGCCGCGACCGCTTCAGATATAATCTCCTCCAGCCGCAACATGACGATTGCGCCGCTCTTTATTTCCCTCTCGTCACCTTTTTCCGCTGTCGTGTGGTCACTGAGAGAGTGAACTTGCAAGGGCAGCTGCAGGACTACGCGCTGAAACTCAGTTTCACCCTCTGCCACCCCATCGCCAGCACCCATCTCAGTTGCCGCCAAAGCCACAGACGTTTGCAAGCGATTCACCGAGTCCCCTACAGGTGCGCCCTCTGGCCTTTTCTTGGCAAGCTGCCTGTCAGTTTCCTGAAATATCAGCAGGGCGGGGGTTCCAAGATCGCCAAGGAAACGCAGAATACGCAAACCGAAATCCTGCCGCCGGTCGTCCATCTCCACTAACGCTGTTGCCTGCTCTCCCTCAGACTCTTCCAGATGACTTGCCCTTCCTTCAAAGGAGAGGTCCTTTTCCTTGTCTGCTCTGCCGGTCCCACGCCGAACACTCCACAACCCCGCTGTCGAAGCACCTGGACTGTCCGCTACTCGGCTCTCCATAGCACGTCTCTTCGCTCGGAGTACTTCGGCGACAGCAAATCCCTGTAGGGAAGATGCCGCCTCCTCAAGGGAAAAGAAATAAGCACTCCCCGCTGCTCTAATGTACGGTTTCAAAAGAGGAAGGATACTCTTCAGGACGGCGCTTGATGTGTCTCGAAAACTGTCAAATTCCGCACCCGGAGGCGACCAGCCGGTGACCGCAGCTTCACACGTGCCCCCCGTTCCCGCATGATCACGTCGGATGAGGCATTCTGGCACTTCTTGGGGTACGCTTTGTTCTGTTTCCTTTAGTATTCCTTCTGCAAGTTCTGACTCATGAGAAGACAGATACGCTGAACGCTGTCGGCTTGGCTTATCCTCGAAAGAAGGCCGCAACGGCACGCGTTCTGGTTCAGCTGGCTGCTCAAAACCCTCTTGCCCACTGTTTAGTGTTTCACATGGAGTGCATCCTTCTAGACAGCATCGACGACTGGCAAAAGCAAATCGTTCGACAAGGTCGAATGCTATCTCAGCAAGAGCGAGATCGGTACGCCCACGTTCCAGCGCGCGTTCTAGTACAAGAGTAAGCACCCCCTGAGCGGCATGCTGCGTCAGGATTCGCACAGGGGCAGCCAAGTACAGACGCACCACCGCACGCAAATGTCCGTGATTTTGATCACCACCGCCACTCACATCGCTAATGCTGCTATACTGAAGCCACACAGTGGCGGCAACCTCTTCCCAAAAACCCGAGAGCGTCCGCTCGGCGTGACAATGCCAGCCCGGAGAAAAGGAAAGATAACTTGGAGCGGAACGCTCCTCGAACCACTCCACATCATGAGGTAGAAGTTCTCGTCTGTCCACGTCCCCCCACCCGGACAGAGAAGGCTTTTCTTTTCGCGACAGAAACGCTAACCCAGGAGAGTACCAACTCGACTCCACTTCGTTGCCCTCCCCCGGGGCATCACCGCGACTCAAATCGAACTGAACCTCTTGAGATTCACTTGCCTCTCGAAAGCGCGACTCTACGAGCTGCTCCCATGCCACGAGGAAAGGGCGAAGCAGAGTGAAAAGGCCAGGTGCTGCCGTCGAAGCAAATGCGCGTCGGAGTCCTTCCCCATCTCCAAGAGCTCCTGTGCCTGTCGAAATGTATCCGCTCACCCTAGGACAGTACAGAAAACAGCTCGCGAGAAAATGTCAACACCGACCAGCCAGGACAGCAAAATATGCCAGCAAAGACGCACTGATGTAGACAGAACCTTATAAACTATGCGAGGCGACTGCAAAAATAGAGAGCAAGACACGCGAGGCTGTTCGGTAGTTCTCGAAAAAAAGGAAGCCTACCAAAGGCACGCATTCGTTGTCAACATAGTCTGCTTTCAGCTAGCTTACCAAGGCAGCAGCAGAAATAACAGCCTGTGCCCCCGGCCCGCTAGAAATGTCGACTCGAGAAGAAATCCTAGCGATAAAAGCAGTGCCGCGTTTGCCGAAGCCTGTTGCTCCAAGACAGCAGCCCGATACACTCTCGCTGCAGCCTTTCCGACATCATCCCTCAATTCCCCGCCCCGGGTTTCGCCTAGCACGGACGCGCCTTCTCCTTTCTCTTCGCCGACGTCTCGTCTGCGTGCCTGGCCGTAGCTTTCGGATAAGCTCTGTGCCAGCTCCATCTCCTCCTCGCGCGCTCGTGCCCCCCATGAAGTTTCAGATCGGTTTTCGTGCCTATCCTGGGGACTCCGCGCCTGAGAAGAGCCCTGCCTTCTACTGGCTCCTCTTGGAGTGTGGTCACATGAACTGCTTTCTTTGGCTGCTCGGGAACGCACAGACTCCTCATCAGCTGAAGCTCTTGAGAGCTCGAAGGAAAACAGGGGAGATAACAGCCGCTCGGAAGCGGACATGGAAAAAGCCGAAAGCCTTGGCTCGTCATTCTCCTCGCCTTCCGAATCATCAGATGCCGCCGAAGCGACAGCTCGACGTAGATCTTGGAGAAGAACGAGCTGCTGCTGATGCAGAAGGGAGTGTGCACTAACTCCCAGCCGAAACAGGCCCAAACAACAGCGTAAAAGGCTATCTCCAAGCTGCCTTTGATAGTAGGAAGGCGCGCTAAACCGCATGAAAGATGAACCAACTAACTCGTCCTTGCTGTGCTTCCCGCGACCCGCTCGTTCCCGTCGCACCTGTTGCCTGCCTTCCAGCATGGTGTTCTCTACTTTGCCGGGGTTCTTTCCTCTTCGTTGATTCCAGGAATCGCCACCTTCTCCCGGGAGATCCCTTCTCTCCCGGCCGTCTTCTATCTGCGAGTCGTTCACCGGCTCAGACTGCGCGTTTGTATCTACTTCTGTGGGTAACGGAACGTACGCTGCCCCTATTCCAGACGGTACCACGGTCCTGCCCGCCGGCACGTCTTCTATGCCGATTGCCAGGAGTGCTAGCCGCCAGAGCTCGCCAACAGCTCTGCTCCTTGCTCTGTCTCGTTCCTCGTCTTGAGGGATGAGCGGGGATATTTTTTCGTGGGAGCCCCCACCCCCTTCAACTCCCCCGACGTCCCATCCCTCCTGTGAAAACTCTGAATCAGATTCTTCTGTTCTTCTGTCGCCTCTGCTTCCTCGTGCCGGCGTCGCACCATGCAACGCGACAAGAAGCGACTGTTGTATAAGAATATCCAAGAGGTCACCAACTTCTCCCAGACTCCCTGCCTTCTCATCTGAATCGTCATCTTCCTCCTGGTTGTAGACCAAGCTGTCTCTCTCTTCCCCTGCGAATTCGGCAGCATTCTCTGGTGTATGCATTGTCACGTCCCTCCCGGTGCCTTCTTCGTGGACGTGCCTGGCCTTGCTCTGTCTCCACCGTGCGCTGTCTCCGGAAGGGATAGTCGCGCGATCAGAAACAGCACCTATTTGCCTTTCCTCAACTTCCCTAGCACTTATGAGCGCAACACACGCAGCCCCAAACGCTGCCGCAATCTGAGGCTTCTTGTGGGACGACGATGTATAGCAATAAAATGACGAGATATCTATAAACCAGTCCACCAGCCGGCCCGTCACAGCTGCCAACTGTCGTAACAGAGGCCTGGCGGCAGCGGCTGTAAATTCCACTAATCTCCTAGTCTCGTCACCCTTCACTGCCGTATGCCCGTCCAAAGATCCCCGTCTGCTCCCTACTCGGAAGTCCTTCGGTGAAGTGGTACTCGGTGACGACGTGCTCGGCGTTACCTCCAAATCTCCTGTCGCCTCTTTCTTCACCTCCGCGGGGAGGTTGGAGAGACGTTTCTGCATTCTGAATTCGCTTACGGACAATGCTCCTTGGATGAGTGTAGCTGCTGGGTGGACAACAAGCGGAGCGTATTTTGCAATCAGCCCTACCTTCGCCGCTCTCGCGCCTCCTCCTCCAGCAGGATAAGTTTTTCCTTCCCTGAAATCCCGCTGCCGGTCTTCACTTAGAAGAGCATGAGACAGCCGGAGTAACTGTTTAGAGGCATTCAGTGCTATCACACGTGGCCATTTACCATCTTCTTGACATAGAAGAGCGGACAATCCAGATCTGGCGGCTGATGGTCCCAGAAGAAGAACAAGTAGTCTCCCAAGCACTCCGCACCGGCGGAAAGCTACGAGATTATCTTCATCTAAGACGCCAGCTTCTCGTCTGCTGCGACCGGAGGAGGACTTCAGGGTAAGAGGGAGGCTCTCCGGAGTAGAAGCCTCGAGCAGCTCCTGACCGCTTTCCAGAATACCCCAGTACAACTGCCTGAGAAGGCGTCTCAACCTCTGCAGACAAACGTTGAGACCAGCCGTGTCCAACGCGTTTGTGCGGTTTTCGTCAGTCCCCTCTTCAAAGGACACGACACGCGACTCTCGGGTTGACAACAGTCGCTCGGCCGGAGAAGACCGGCGCACCTCCCCTTCCTCCTCAGTAGACCGCGGGCGAGAAAGAGAGGAATCGCGACATCCTTTGGCTTGCAAAGAAACACCAGGACAGAATGCAAGAAGATTCTGCACTACTGCTGTGAAAGCATTGACTGCGGTGCTGCCGAGTTGAAGGTTGCCCGGGGACAGAGCTAGTAGGAGAAGACCATCGAGGATGCTGCCAACACGAGCCTCTTCTTCGAGATTATGCAAGAACGAACGACCACCCACTAAGGGGACAGCTGGCAAGGTAAAGCAAGTGCTGAATGACGAAACAAAATTCCCATATGTCAGTTCACCCTGTGATTTGGAAGTACTGCCATCTGCCGGCCTCCTCTTCTCTGCCACAATGATGTCTTGGACGATATTGGTCAAAAACACTGCGGCGTGCACCTGCAGTAGCCGAAGTGCCGCCAGACGCAAACCCAAGCTTCCTCCTGTACCAAAAGCTATGGAGCCAGATCCACTCGTCGAAGGGGTTTCGAGTACGGGCAACCCCTGGAAGGAGCGTCCCGTCTCCCTTTCTGGCTTGGAACGTCTTGCTAGGAAAGAGTCGACCCGGGCATCTGCTGTATGTCCCTCTTCTTCGGTGGTCGGTGACAGCGCCCAAGAGCCCTTCGCAATGACAGTAACTGAGGCATAGACGGAGAAACGAGAAGAAAGCGGAAGAGACAGAAAGACGGAGGAGTTGTATTCCAAGAAAAGACGCAAGGCGTCGAAACAAGATTGTAACAGACCTTCTTCAACTCCAGGGTTCCGAACCTGCTGTTGCTGAAGCTGATGAAGAATCAGCTGAAGGACAGTTTGCTGCCACGAAGTGTGACGCAGGAAGAATGAGGAGAAAAGGTACGAGAGGGAGCCTGAGCACGCGAAGTCGCATGGACCGCATGTCCGACAAAAACCACATGTAGACCAAGGGAACTGCGAAGAGAATGTAGTCAAAACCTACACACGATCGGGGGCGACAGTCCTGAGGGGCACGACCAAAACTGATAGAGAGAGACGACATATCAGAGCTAAAGCTTGTGAAGCGTGCCGAAGACCCTAAAGCAACATGATAGGGGAGCGATAGCGATTGACAGCGATGTTAAGGCCCCTTATTCAGAACAAACGTGTTCAGCAGAAGAGACGAAACAAACGGCCAAGCATGGAGGAAACACGGACAAAGGAAAGCTCCTGAGTACACTTCGTAGCGGTAGACCTGAAGGGGCTTGAGGTGGAGACCCCCCCCGAGGTGGCGTACCAGTCTGTAGTTACTGATTCACACCTAGTAAAAGCCGGCCATCCTACCACTAAACCCGGAGCCTACATTCATCCTCCACAGTACTCCTCTTACCAAGCAGCAGTACCGCAGCCGCCTTAACTGAGGATCCAAGCAAATTCCTTCTTTCCACAAGGTCGCCCGACACTCGCTTCAAGAGCGCCTTCAAGTCAACGAGGTCTTCGAGTGCTTGGACTAGCCTTTTCCCCGGGTGTTCCTCGAGCGATCTCTCCCACTGCCTCAGGTGGCCTGCCTTTCCCGACTGCAGGGCTTCCTTGTCTATCTTGGCTTCGCCATCTCTGATTGTGAAACCTTCGACACGTTGCCCCCCTCTCCTGGGTTCTCCGGCTACGTAGTCCTCTTCCGCAGAAGGGCTGAGACTATGATGGCCCTCCCACCGCTCTCTTTTGCTCAGGGGATGCTGTCCTGAAAGTGTAGGATCGGACTGACCAAGAGCGAGCTCGGAGGAAAAGGACTCTGTCGCCGCCGTTGTCATTCTCGTCGAGACTACCGCAAAAAAAACATCTTTGAGTAAAAGAAGGGCCGCACGCTTTATATGTTGGGAAGAGTCCACGCAGAAGATGTAACGACAACTCCGCTGCAGAAACACCGAGAACGGAAACGGGGGCGGTTCCTGCGGATGATGGCGTTTCACCCGCACGCATTCTGGAAAATGACAAGAGAGAAGGGCCTACGATAGAATATGGGACGGCGGCGCCGCCGGGAGTAGTGGGCCGCAGAAATTGCCGTAGAGCAAACTGGATAAGACACGACCTAGAATATTCCAGGCAAAAGTACTGTGTGCAGTTCGTCGAAGTACGGCATTAGATAACTGCAGTCACGAGTCTCAGAGCCGTACCCCCGTGTCCGTGCAATAACGCGACGGCTTTCCAGTGCAGATACGTGTACACAGTTAAACACGTGCCGGCACAGGATCGCTCGATACCCGCAAGCGAAAACACAGGGGCGAACCCTGCCGCCACGGCGACCGCCGAGCCTTTCACAGTGAAGCTTACCAACCACTCGTAGCTCACGGCTGTTCAGTTGTGTCGCTTGTGAGCAAGTATAACATCCCTCTCATCGGCAAAGTAACCAGGGCACGTCAAACCACTGTCTGACAAGAACGAGGAGACGGAGGGGCACTGGAGGAATGCACAACCGTTTGCGGCCCAACCCAACCCTCCCTGCCGGTGTGTCCAGCGTCTGGGATCACAGCGACACCGAAAGCTAATGAGTCACTTAAGGAAACCACTCCGGTCGCACTGGTTATGCAAGCCAAGGAGGGGTCTGCCGGGTCACAAGGCACTTCCGCACCATCCATGTCGACAAGAAGTCCAAATCCCACCATCGTATGCTTCATCTAGTGATGGAACCACGCCCTGTGACCGTGAGAGTATGTTCAGTCCTTTGCGTCGAGGTGCCCAGAATGATCTACTCAACACGACTTATTAAACGTTATGATTCAGGGGTAACACACCAGCACAGTCCGACAATCTACATAAACCGCACATGAAGTGACAAGATCGATGAGGCGTACAGATTCAGAGACCACATCATGAGAAGAACATTCCCTTGTCGAGGATACACCTCCGGGCTATCGATCAAGGTCGTTTCCGCGAATCAAAACGTGAGTACTTGAACTAAATCAGCAACCTCCGCCGTCCCGAGATGCAGTGCAGTCATGTGTCTTGAGAGGTCCCTTCGTCGCAGCCCAGAACGTCATTTGGAGTTAGTGGCAGAGACTCATACAGTTCCGACTATTCACTCTCTTTCAAAACAAAACACACGCGTACGAACAGAACAAAATACTACCCCCGTTTTAGTTAGGCTACGGGAAGCTGCTCGAGACAAAGGCTAAACTGTAAATCGCAATAGTTTTTTCGGGTGAAGACAACTCAGCCTGTCATCGCTTCTAACCTTGATAAGCCGGTTCCTGATGAGGGCGTCTGCCACGTGGCCGCATTGCACAACGCGTTCATCTGACTGTTAAGAACCGGTACCTCGCGAACAGTACGAGGACGACACAGCCCGCACTAGTCGGACAAGCACGTCCACTGGGTATCGGCGGTAAGGGTTATTCATGCACGTGTATGATATCCGACTTGTAACACAACCCGTTGTGGCACGTGTTCCTGCGTATGGAGACAAACTTCAGATGCACAGCCTTGCGTAGAAGATGCACTGCAACTATCATCGGATTCTAGAGCTTCACTCACTCTGGCGAAGAGTGCGGCAAGGTTGACACCCTTTTTGCCTTCTTTCCTCAGGTGGGCCAAAAAGCTCCGCTGAGGGCGTTTGCTAGCAGGACATACCTCGATGAATGGAATTATACCTAGGTGTAAACAGACTCCTCCGAACGTAAGGACCGCAGTCGTACAGATTTCCAGCGCTTTCCGCTTCGCCGTAAAGAAAGCCGGAGGCTGCACAACGAGTGCAGTAGCCGCGACCGCCCCAAGAAGGCCTCCGCTGGTGTCAGCGTCATCGTACACCTGTGTCCGAGACCTTCCATGTATCAGAGTGGCCGCACTCCGAGGCAATCCGAAGAGAGCCGAAAAAATCGCAACTCGCGAGGGCTCACGGATGTCAAAAGCGTTCTCTTCTATCGTCCGGACACATGCAGTCGCTCCTGACTGGAAGTTTGCCAGAGCCTCTTGCTGGTCACTGAATGTCAGAGAAGAGGACGAAGTACCCAAAAACTCTTCCTTGTCTCGCTGAAAATCTAGCGCTCCACTCTGGATACGCTGTGGGTTGCAAAAAGAAAGAAGAGTCCGGGTGAGCTCCTCGATAACTCTCGGGAGAGAGGAGGCATTCACCGACACAGACATTCCGGGACGGCACCCGCAGGGAACAGACGACACACGGCCGGAGGAGTATGAACGAGGAGGAGTTGCAGAAGAGCCAAGAACGAGAAGGGGGAAAGTCTACAGAGTACAGAAAGAACGGCGTGAAAAATCAAAGGCGTACGAGGACTCGGTGCGCAGAGAAAAAGGGGTGACCAACGGTCGCGGTAAGCCCACATACGTAAATATACAGAGTTCTTGCTCCGACAACTGTTGCAGTGGGTGAGATTACCCCGCACCCGGAAGCAGTGACCTGTCTCGATCCTCCGGCAATTCAAGAATGAGGAGGAGAAAACCAAGCGAGAAAAATGAGGAGACCTTGGGGGGGCATGGGGAGCAATCGCGTCTTCCAGTCTCCGATGCCCACTTCTTCGTTCTGACGAAGGTCTTCTCTACAGACGCTCTTGCAGACGGCTATAGGATTCTCGCTCACTGCAGCGCCTTAAGCGATGCACTCCAGAGACAGCAAAAGAATAGGAGCATGGCTTTGAGCCGTGCAGCATCACGATGCGCGACATACAACCTGACATCGGAAAGAGAGAGTCGCCACGTGGAGCACCCTCCCGTCCTAGGCAGGATTTACAGAAGTTTTGAAAGGACAGATTTACAGAGAATGGCCGTACCGTCGTAATCTGAAAACGGGCGCGTGAACGGCGGGAGATCGACCAGCGCTGTAATTGCCTTTGGCAAGGTTTTCAACACTGCTCCTCTGAGAATCCAACAGAAGCAAAGCGGCCAGTAAACACACTGTGCCCTCTATGCATCAAAAGTGGACGAGAAACCAGGTAGCCAGGGTGCCTCCGGACCCGAGGTGTGCAAGGATTTGTTTTGTTTTGTTTTCAGCCCCACCGCCCACCAGCCCGGCGATAGAAAGCTGTCTGGCGCTGATGGCTTGGGATCCCGTTCAGATAATCAGAAGCGCCCATCCGCTGTATCACAAACAACTTCGGGTGCATTTTTCTACCGGGACGGGCAGTGAAGCAACTCAAGGAGACGCTCGCCGTCGGCTGATTTGTCGAGCGACGCCTCCGCTGACGTGTTGGAGTCACTGTGCTTGGTGTTGGGAAGCACACTGTTGATAGGCCTGTCAATCATCTGATATAAAGATCTACGGCACTCCGAGACGCGAGGCGGCTCCCAGGGCCGTCGAGCCAAAGGACACACAGGAGCCGCAGGCGCTCCTGCGACTCTGCTCAACCACGCATGGGGCTTTCCTGCGAAAATATGCGCGGCAGGACACGCCGATCGCACCTTCAAAAAAAAGGGCACCTCTCGGTGCACCCGCTACAAGCTAGCACAAGATGCGGAAGAGAGTTGCAGTAGCTCTAAGAGTCCCTGGCAGATAGAAGAAAAGCTCCTGGAGTGAATGCGGCAACGTGCCTCCTCCGGATAGCTGGAGTGTCCCCGGACAGTACTGCGTATTACACAGTATCTACTAGAGTATTGCCGGGTACCTTCAATTACCATAAGGCGATCCTAACCGTGTAGCTATGGTGAACGTAGTTCGCGTGCGTTCCTGAGTCCGACAGGCATCGGCAATGTTGGCACCTGACGGCGGTGAGAGCTTGGCTTGTGTTAAATCTTCTGGCAGGACACCGTTTCTTGTCTACCGGACGGGAGCGCATGCATGTTCCGTTTGTCCCATGCATCTTCGGGAGGTTTTCTCCAGGCGCGCTGAAGAAAACGCTTTGTCTCGGCGGGGCTTAAGGTCAGTGAAAGAGCACTCCTGTCTCCGGTCTGGGGGGTGTAGAGGAACTCACTAGTCATTTCCTGGCATTACCAGTGTGTCCTTCAATATCTCAGAGTTTCTCGAGGCGCCAGTCGGCTTTCTCTCAAAACGCCTTGTGGACGGTGGTGCGTTTACTTTTTGTCTCCAGATGGCTTTGCAGAAATACACTTGAGGGCTCAGATGCTACTCTTCGTTTGCCGCGTGAGCACTTGTCGAAGAAGGGGGTCTTTTTCTCACAGCAGTCGCAATTCCGGGCCATGCAGGTGTTTCGACGCGCCAAGAAGGGTCGACCCGCATCGACGCACTTGTGGTCGTGCGCTATGCGGCTCTGGTAACTCAACGAGTGCTGCCCCTTGCTACTTCTGAGTGAACAGCCCTTACTCTGGACGCGTCGGCTCGGGCATATCGTGCTTTCTTTGTTGCATGTCCAGTTTTGCCTTCGTTGTAAAGGGAAGCAGTCGAGACTGTAGCGCTCGTATTGATCGGAGCGGCCCAGCTGTGTCTTGAGCCCGCTCCTCGCGCCCGGTTACCTGCATCGTCTTCATCTTTTTTTTTGAGTTTCTTGTCGTCGTCACAATGGCCAACCGCACCGACCCAGTGGCGCACCAGATTCGAGGCTTCAACCCTCAGAACTTAGTTTCTCGGATCGTACGGAGGAAAATATACGAGTGTAACTTCTGGAAGGAGCAGTGCTTTGCGGTAACAGCAGAGACAGTCATAGACCCGTGTGTGGCTCTGACATACGTAGGAGGTACGTACGGTGGAAAGCGCCACCCAGCACCATTTCTCTGCATTGTGCTGAAGCTTCTGCAGATTCAGCCGGAGGAGGAAATCATATTGGAGTTCATCAAGCAAGAGCAATTCAAATATCTGCGCGCCGTCGCAGCTTTCTACTTTCGTTTGACTGGCCGAGCGCGTGATGTGTACCTCCAGTTGGAGCCTCTCCTAGCTGATTACCGTAAACTACGGCTGAGGCTTGCAGATGGTAAATACTCGCTCATTTGCATGGATGAGTTTGTAGACGACTGTCTCCGGAAAGGGAATCTCCTGGACGTGGATTTGCCTGCCCTTCCTAAGAGAGAAGTCCTTGAAGCAGAAGGTGAGCTTCCTCCATCACGGCTTAGTGCCCTCGAGCATGATGTAGAGGTCTACGCAGGTGGAGCGATCGCAGGGGGGGCAACGACTGAGAGAGAACAACAGCTCTGGCTGCTTCAGAAGGAAAAACTTCAGGCCCAGCAGAAGAAACTCCAAAGACACGTGCTTCAGCAGCGCATGAAACAAAGACAGCAAGAACAGGAGCAGCAATTGCTGCAGCAAGTTAAAGAGCTAGAACTCGAAAATAACCCTAGCGCAGCTGAGGCGGGCTCAGCTATACAAGGTCAGGGGCCGAGTGAGTGGGGTACATGGAAGGAAAAGCATAAGAAAGGTGGAGGCAAGAATAGCGAGTTACATGATTTTGGAGGTGTGTCCGGGGAAAGGTCTCACCAGCATCGGCGTGCTGGAGTGGGCAGCAGAAGCCCAACACCCGTGATAAGAAGGGATAGGAGAGGTGAGGATGACCCGGAGAGTAGAAGAAGACGAAGAAGAGAGGAGGATGAAGACGACGCCGACAGAAGGAGAAGACGGATTAAAGAGGAAAACGGAGAAGACAGGGGCTACCGGGGAGGCGGAAGGAGGAGGAAGTATGAGGAGGACGAGACGGACGACAGACACCGGCACAAAAGCCGCAGGGGAGAAACTGATGATGGAGACGACAGACGGAGAAGAAGGGAGAAGAAGGACGACAGGTGGGGCGACGGAGAGGACAGGCGGCAGAGGCGGAGACATCGTGATGATGGGGGACGGGAAGGTGAAAGGGAAGAGAAGAGACTAAAGAAGGAGGATCACGAAACAAAGCCTGCTTACAGCTACACTGCAGGAGATAAGGACAGGAAACGAGGCAAGGATGATTCACTGTCTGTCCAGGAGTGGGACGCCTTGAGAGCCGAGCTGGGCTTGAAGCCTCTTCGTAAATAGGATGAACAGAAATGAAGAGGAAGAACGAACACGTCAGGAGAGCTTTGGGAAGGCGAACATTTCTCAGAAGCTTGCGTTTTTCGTCCTTGCTGAAGTGTCTTCTCCAAAAACAAAACATATCCTGCGTACCCACCTGTTCTCTTCATTTACTTAAGTCGTGCTCAGCGATCTTCTCTGCTGTCCGCGTCAGCGCCTCGAGTCAGGTTGCGCGAAGCTTCTGTTGTTCCATATCGACATTGAGCAAGGCTTGTTTTAGCTTTTGAACTCACGGTACTCTGCTGTCTCTAGTGGTATCTGTCGTAGTTCTCGGCCTTGCTTTTCTTATTTCAGCGTAGTGGCAATCGTGCTTCGGACTCCCGCGTCGCTCTCTGCTTCTTGTGAGCTCTCTCGCACTTAGCGACATCCGCTCCAGTAGGCCGCGGTCTATCAACTCCCAGGTCTTCGGGAGCCCATTGGACGCTTTTTTTCACCTTCGCAAGTGGAGTAACTAGCTGAATGGGCTGTGTCCAGTACACGAGAGTGTCTGTTGTCTACAGCTCTGTCCCCGAAAAGTATAGTCAGCAAGTGTGAGTGTGGGGGTTTGTGTTCGAGCTTTTTGGGCTCTAGTGGCTCTTTTTCGGGTTTTGAGAACTATAGTGTCTTGTCCGCGCGTTGCGGCACTGGTGCCGGTGACCGAGTTTCTTGGATTCGCATTACCGACAGACAGAATTGAGAGTTGAGATCCAGCTCGATGCATTAGAGCCGTGTCAAGCCAAACTCAGGAAGCTTTGCAACACCTAGTTCACAGGTATTTTCATGAAGGCTTCGGTTTTCTCTCTGATTCAGTCCAGACTATTGCCTGACGTGGCCAGTGCCCTCTCACTACGGCAGCTCGAGGCAGGGGGCAACCGGAGGCGACGCCGTTGGGCTTCTCCGTCGTATTGTTCTAGAAAACGAAATGCTGAAGTATAGACCCTCTTTTCACCACTATAGTATATACGGCTCGTAAGCACCAGCCGGAGAAGCAACTTCGGGAGCGCGGCAGCAGAGAAAGCTATCGCGAAGGTTTATGGTGGCGAAGTGAGCAGGGGAATGTCTCTACATGACGAAAACGGCTCCGTCATTCTGCGCTCTCAAAGTGCCTTTCCTCGGATATGGTTCGCCTGGCCATGGTGGGACGGGGTCCTTTCAAGAAATTGGATCATGATGCAAACAACCTCGCCGAGGATTCCGTGGGAACGAACACGCAACGAAAGGCGAAAGCGTTGCAGTGAAGAGGAGTAGCCTGCGGGGACACAGGACGTTGAATGCAACCCATATAGCTCGACAAGCTGAGCCTCGGGGGCCCTTGCCGAGGTGAAACACAATTTGTTGGTTGTCAGGCAGTGACCGGATCTGCAGTGCTTGATTGTCCTTCACATCGTAATCAGGCAGCGTCGGGCATCCTCGCACGTTGTCCGCACAAGTCAAGAGGTGTTGGGATACTTGAGCTGATACGCTCAACTGATGAGATTGCGATCACGTGGCTCTGTGCCATACGCCCCAGCAACCATTTGTGCACAGGTTAACAATAGTCTGTTGGCTGACAGTAGAACCCCTCTGGGGGCGAACAGACCTCTTGTAGTTCTACATTCCAGCGGCGCCAGGGAATGAGGAAGTCACCGTCTGCTTGTCCACTCCTAGACGAAGTGTGACTCGTCTTTTCTCGATAACCAGCAGAGTCCCAGCCACAGGGTGCAGTCGCAGCGGTTCCGCGTATTCTTTGCTGGGGAGACATGCAAGCGGACGCGGCGGCGGTTACCACGGCCTCCTGCGAATACGAGAGAGGGTTGGAGTGGCGACACAACTCATCTCCATTTGAAGGTCTTCTACTACAAGGCACTTGCGCCAGAGAGGCCTGTCGCTGGCCGATCCAGCCGCGTCCGTTCATTGCTGCTTCCCTGTAAGGGATCAGGTGGCCTAGTGTCCGAAGCTGGAGAGTTGGATATGCGCGTGTAGGGCAGAATGACAATAGCAGCGGTGCAAGCGGAGTGCTTTGATGACCGGGGTCGTCCGGACCGTTAGGTGTTTTCCCATCAAGTCACTCTGTTATTTCTGGGACGCAAGATGGTAGTGACACGCTTGTGGCCGTTCCTGTATGTCGCCTGCTGATCTCGGCCCACGAGTGATAGACAGACAACCTGAGTGAGGCGCGCGCTTGCTGGCTTCATCTTGGGCAGCCAGCCAGCTAAACAGCCGAACAAACTTGCGGTGCTCTGTCTGAGTTGCACCTTCTCCACTGCACCTCCGGCCAGCCACGATACAACGTAATGCATGGACGTGCCTTCGTGGAAAAAAGATGAACGAAAAAGAAACGGCAGGCGTGTCTCTAGCAGGGCCTTTCTGAACTGCTGTCATGCAGCAGTTCATTTTGGGTTTGGCAGGGCTCGTGTTGTACTCGCCTGCGTGTCACTTACTGGCCAGTAGCTAGGCGGGAGGAGTGTCAACGGAAGGAGCGCCTCTCCGGTCTGTGTCTCCGTCGCGCCTGCTATGGCTCTCCAACTAGCTCCGGAGTCGGAAGCCTCACGCTTCCTGCCCGCCGCGGAGAAGAGGCTGGAGAGACACCTGATCTGACGGTTAGCCGGTACAGGTGCTGCCGTCTCCGGTCCCCGGCAGGTACAACACGGGGTGAGCTGATTCGGAGTTCCTCTTGCAGGGCCGCAGTAAAGATTCGGACGCGGGCTTGTCTTTGGCAGAACTGAGCCACCACTCACACAGGAAGTCAGGGCGATGTTTGCGCACAGGCAAGAAGAGGGCTTCACCTTCTTAAGATGCTGTCAGAACAGTTAAACTGCAAGTCATGAAGCCAAATTGCTTCCCACTAGATCGACGGGCGGGTGCATTCGCAGACCGCGGTGCTTTTATATTTCTGCCTTGTGAACTCGGGGTGCTAGTCACCCGGTTGTTAAAGCCAAAACCGGCTCTCCAGCGGACAAGTTACATCTCGGCTGAGAGCACTACGTGGCAGGCAGCCGAGTTTCGGCAGTAAACCGGGCAAGAACTCACCTTCTTGGTCCATTTTCTTCGTCTGCTGTTCGTCGCCGGCGAAGGGCATTGGGGCACGGGCAGGGTGAGCGCCGGGCGGTCCAGAACACCTTGGGGAACGGAGCTGACAAATCTGCTGACTGTCGAGTAAAGGAGACAGCCAGTGACTGGGTAGTCAGCATTGCCGCGTCTTCATTCTAGGAGTGTGGGCCAACGGAGTCACGCGTGAAACCCCAGCGTTTTTCCGGCTTCTTCAACTGCCGGGTAAAACTGCGCGCACGGGGTACAGTTCTCCTCATTTGTTCAGCGTCAGAGTACGCTGCTATGTGCGCGCAGCTGCTAGGACGCAGAGGCAGGTTTTGGTCCGTGTGCAGCACTGTGGGCACTTGGCCTCACGCGGGAACCTAGTCCTAAGTGTATGACCTCTGCTGACGATGAACGCTGACACCATTCATGTGGTGTAATTGTTGGGCGGCTGATGCCTGTGGGAGTGTACCATGCCAACGAACTCAAACCCCTGCAAGCCGGTAGCGGCACCCTCGACCACTGGCGAGCTGCAGTCGTCAGTCAAGTGTTGTTCTGGTCTCAGTCGCTGCCCCCCCCTTGTCTAGAACGGTCGTGGTGGACTGTTCTTTCGAGGCTTAACCGAAGAACGGCAAACGAGACAGCCGAGTTAGGGCACAGACCTGGGCGGTATGCCGAAAATAGTGTACTGCAATGTTACCCTCATACTAATACACGCTGGGGGCGTAGCAGGGACTAGATTCTACTTGGACAGTGAAACTGTACCTGCTCGTCGCTTTTGGAGTCCCTGCTTCGTCGCCCAGGCCTGAAGCACCACGAGCAGATCCAAGACCTCCAGTGCTTGCAGGTTGTTTCCGGGCTTTTTCGCGCCGGGAGGCGGCAGTTCGCTTGAGAATGTCCATGCGCTCTTCTCCGCGCCTCACGCGGTATCGCAGATCCGCAGACTGGCGTTCTTCTTCTTCCTTCTCCACTAGCTTTATGTACCAGCTACCGTACCTGTCCAGAACGCGTGTTTGAGAAGGCCAAACAGACCGAATGCTTGTTCTCCTTTAGCTCTGACTCGTGGCCTGAGTCCGAGTGATGACGACTCGTCCGCGCACTGAGGCTGGCCCCTCCCTCGGCTAGTACGTCTGCCTCAGCTGCGGGGGCGTCCTCCCTCCGCCTTCCCTGCAGCCTTCTTTTAGGAGTATTCCGTGTTTGGGTGTCACGCAGTGAAGTGATGCCAAAGCATCACACGAAAGCCCATGACAGCAAGCATAGCTTCTTCTGCCGCGTCAAGCATGTTATCGTCTGCGCACTGAAATCTGTTCACAAGGACCCGGTAGGCCCCTCGGACGCAGTGTAAGGCTGTGCGTGGTGGGGGTGGGAACTGTTCTCTAGAAGAAAAGAACTATTTTTTTTTTCTTCCTGTAGTAGTAGTACGCCCTCTTCTCGCAGTTATTTTGCGTTTCCCTGCTGGGCAATAAGCTGGTCGGTTTGCGCAGGGTTCCCGGGACAACCTGTCTTTGTCAAAGAGTTGTGGCCTGGCTCGCTTCTTCCCTCACAAGCAGGATTACCCTTGTTCACATCTCGAGGTGTGCAGAATCTAGTGGTATGCGATAAGCACTCCTAGAGACACAATGCATGCTTGTGAAAGACCAAGCAAAGACCGGGCTCGTCACTTTTACCTGCCAGCGAACAGCCGAATAATACCCAAAAAGAAAAGCACAGAAGCCCGACAGTTACTCGGTTCGCACACATAGCGCCCTCTCAGGCAAATGCTTTCGGACATCTTCGAAATCCTGAATGACAGTTTGCTTGACAGAGCGATGAAGGAAGCTCGCCTTCTTTACCAGCACAGCAAATCTAGCCACTATGTGCTCGACGGATCTTGCTACTCATGTGTAGTGAGCGGGACTTGGCGGGGGCAGGCAGGCTGGTTGCTGCCAAGAGGGATGTGGCCAACTCACTCATCAGCAAGGCTGCGGAACAGGGAACACGCACGCGAACCAAACACCTTGATGGAACTCACCACATTCGACAGTGACAAGGAGAGTATGAAGAAGAAGATGACTAAGACGACTCAGATGAATGTCTAACCGGAAAACATAGCCTCCGCAGACCTGGGGCTTTACACGGGCTTCACTGGAGCCCAGTGAAGTCCATCGATACCGTGCGCACGTCAAGGCCACGTGTCCAAGAGATCGTTATTCGCGGCCCCACAGGTTCACAGGACATGATCTCTTCGAAGTGAATTCCCCCAGTGCGCTTTCGTAGTGCACGTTCGTGAATGGACTGAGCTTAGTCCAGTCAATGTCCTTACCAACAGGGCTGCTGCCGGATGCACGGCTGATACAGCCGTGCATCCGGCAGCTGCCTAGCTGTCCCTCATCTGGCAACCAGGAAACCGCGTTCGGCCTTCCTCTGTCTTGAAGAGGAATGGAGCAATCGTAGCGCACTCGCGCAGTCCTAACTTGAGCAGTGGGACTTGCTCTGTTTCCGAACTGCACAAGCACGGCATTCCCGGTAACGTTCAAGGCTTCTTGTGTGGGCTTCACCCCGGCATGTCTGTGGTCGAGGTTCTTGACTCGGTTTATATTTTTGACCACTTTAGTCTTTCTGCTCTGTACACTACCGCTTGTCGGTTCTTTTGCAGATACGTTGGCACTTGCAGGTGCAGAGAGCGGACAACAAGGACGTGGATACAGCCTCGTTGGGCCTTCACATGTCTTTTCGGACTCACGATGTTGCTATGTTTTTCGGACCAAAGGAACCGCCAGTGCAGCTGGCATGCCCGACCCTTCTTTGTTCCGCGATCCGGAGCGCCGCAGCTGCCGCATCGTCATCTTGCCTTGAAGATTTTCCAGTGGCTGCTTGTCCTCCTTCACTGTCGGGAGTGCCTTCTTCTCCCTTCCACTCCGGTAACAAACGCCGTCTGTCTTCATCGTTCGGTTGGCAATTGTCTAGGGCGTCGCTTCCTGGGCTTCCACACATGTACGCGTCTTTACTGCAGCCATCGCAGCTGCGTCGACTGTGACCCGAGTTGAAAACACTCCTTCTGTCGAGAGTGTACCACTTGGCCTGAGGGCTGGTAGGTGTAGCTGTTCCCCCAGCCGGCCGCTCAGCTCGAGAATGCTGCTTGGGGGACCCGGGTTGTAGCGGGTGAGAAGACGCAGCAGTCCCTGGGTCCGGACTCTTAGTCGGGCTCCTCGAAGAGCCGTGTCTTCCGGAGATGTTTTCACTGCGGTATCTCGTACTGCTGTCGCTCTCCAGTTCCTTAGCTACGGTTGAATTATCTCGTGCGCGTTCGCTAGGTCGAGGAAAGGTGACCTTTTCTCCATTCCGTCCCTTATGCCACCTTGGAGACGCGTCTTCATTGGTGTCTTGTCGTGCTCTCCGACAAGTACTCTTCAGGAGTCGGTGTCCGGACTTCCGTTCTGGACTATCTGCTTTTGCCTCTACCCCTGTTTGTGGGCCTCTTCCGGGCCCGCCTTTGGAAAATGGAGGCCCGCCGTCCTCGGAGGGTATTGGTTGTCCCACGGCTCCCGGAGAGACAAGGCTCATGCTGGATGCCTTATTCGATAAAAGCTCGCTGCCATCTGCCGGTGTCGGGCGTAGAGAAGTGGCGCTGCCTCCTGTCTCGCTACGTGCATCTGGCAGGCCGCTCGAGCCGGCCGTCGGGCTCCAACTGCGAGATGGAGTAACAGCTGGTGTCGGGGAACAAGCGCTTACTGGCGAGTTTGAGAGCGAAACGGAAATGTGCGGATTGAGTACTTCAGCAGCTGAAGAAACGAAGCTGCAGTTGCTACATGGGCTCGCGAAAACTTGTACCGCCGGCGAGAAGAGGAACGAAGGAACCAGGACTGGCATGGGCTGGAAAGCATCACAGAGAAACAAAATCGGCGATGACAGCGTGCAAAGAACCATCTTCTCTCCTTTCTTCACCTCGGGGAGAACAGAACTGCATGCAGCTACCTATCGAGGAGAGTGGCGTCTGGTTGCGTAGGTTCGCGGGCATCGAGGACTTGCAGGAGCCACAGAAAGGATCTGGCAGATGATGTTACTGTAAAGAAGTGTGCACGCCAGTCAGACCTCGTCGATTTCTCTCACCAAACAATCCTGACCACCGAGGTTCTGTTGTAGGGATTTTGAGCTGAGCAGGCGTGCGCACCTTCCCCGTGCAACTGCCGCGCTCTCGGCGAAGCCTTTGGGAGAGGTAGCTCTCTCCGAGCGTCTGAGCTAACAGTAGCCGAGGGCGGCAATAGTTCGAACAAAGCCAGTGCCACTCGCGATGTGGTTCGCAGCGTCATCATGCGGTGCCTGGCACGGCGCTGCCTTTACTTCGCTCCGGGGACACGAATGGTAAGCCCGCTTGGACGAGATTCGTCTAAGGCATGTGTTGGGATACCTGGTTGTCGAGGCGATCTGGCAAGCCTAATTGCCCTTGCTCGTGGCTGCCCCACGCGTAGACGAAGCCGCGTATAGTGACGGCAAGCGAGTAGAGGGATCCGAGAGCAAGAGTGACGACTTTCTTGTCTCGAAGAAACTCGACAATCTGAGGGCACGGAAGCAAATACACAAAGCACACTACTCGGATTGCTCCAGGCCGTGGCAGAGGAGCAAACATCTTGACGTCATGCTGACAGCGAACAACCAGCGGACCTTTCGCGGCCTCGGGTATCAGCCGCTTGCAGGGAAACTAACACAAGTAAATATTGCACTCCCATAGCATTCTGCTCTTACGCCTGACAATGAATGAGAGACTGAAACAGACAGCTAAAAGCCGAAGCGACTCATTCAGAATAGTGTTGAGTTGGCGCAGCATCTGCTACGTCTTTCTTTATCCCGCTCTCCACAGCACAACAGATCAGCCATCCCAGCCAAGATGCGAAAAGGGCAGCATCTGAGGTGTCACTTGGTCACCATCAGATTTGGGTCCGAGTAGCTTGTTGGCACGGCAAGTGCCCAGGACAGGGGTTCAAATATTTTGGACTCGCGTGGCGGAGACTGGCAACTGCAGGAAGCTGGCTTTCAAGGGAACTGCGAACGTATTAGTGAGTTGGTACCCGAATGTGCTTCGGAATGGTGAGAGCACGCGAAGAAAACAGTACGCTCATGTAGACAGAAAAGGCAGATGCAGCACACTAGGGCTGGAGTCATACGAGGGTTTCACTGAACAAGGCTCGACATCCAGAGTGTCCGGGGCCGTCCACGCTCTGTCCTGGGGGCTGCGTTTCCTTGCGCCCGCACAGGACTGCTTCCGCTCTTAGCCCACCTTACTTGTGGCTTCACACACATACTCTCGTAGCCGTCCGGGCACGAGTAAGCCGTCAAAATGCCTTCACGAGAGCCGTCTCCTCTCACGCGCTTAATCTTCTCCTCTGTTCGCCGACTGAGGTCGTGGCGCTTAGATCTAATCTCCTCCAGCAAGGCTCGATCCCCATCCAGCGCGCCCCGGAGAGCTGTGGCTGCTGCAGCAGCTGCAAGAGCAGCAATCTCTTCGGGGCTTCCGCCAGCGTCGGCAGAGCTGATGGCGGCGGCAGCCGCTGTTTTGGCGGCTGACGAAGCGATCAGAAAAGCATTGGAAGGTTGCCAGTTGGATAATCCCAGCTGGCCACAACAGTTGCTTCCCCATGTCCACACGCGGAGGTTGGAGTCCAAGGCTGCGGAATGGGCTCCACCCGCGCAGACGAAGCGGACCGGGGGGAGAGTTTTAATACTGCGGCGGAAAGAGCATCAACAGAAAACTAGAATGTCATGACAAGAAGGCATGCCGGCTCGAGGCAGCATAGAGCACGGGGCCTTTATCCACCGCAGAAGCGCTGTAAGGCCCGGCATACGCCACGTGATACAGAAAACCCGCGAGGAGGACGATCGCACCTCCAAAGAAAAAGCATTCCCGAGATCTGCGCGTTGAAGACAGCTGCTCCAGCCAAGCTTGGAGCGCCTACAACCGGTGCTAGAAAGCAGCACACGCCGGGAAGCTCAACCATGGTGAATCATCGATAACCTGGTTTCAGTCTGGGTCCGGTTGACTCGCTCCGTAATCATCCTAGCTCCGGTCCCCGTTTACGGATTGCCCGCTCTGGACCGGAGTCTAGCTGGAAAGCGAGTATGACTAAATGACTCAGTGGAGTTATGTCGCGGCACTCCGGTGAGCCGTATCACATTGCAGTCTGCGCGTGTACCTGACACACTATGGAGAACAGGGGATTGTGCATTGAGGCACGGGAAGAGACCTGCTATACTGCCGAGATTCTCTGCGGAAGATCTGGCGAGCGCGCAAAAGCAACGTTTCGATCGGCCACAGCTTATCTGCGGCCGAGCGTGGAAGTCTTTGTAGCTGCGCTCCTTTTCTCTGCAGTCCAAGTGTTCAGAACCAGAAGCGTAGCATCTCCTTGGGCGATGAGATATAACTAGCGTTTGGCGAACTAGCACTTTAGCCTGCCGTGAAAAAGAGGAAGGCTTACTCACCGCTCAAACAGATGCCGGCTGTGCGTATCGCCCAGGCCAAGGCGTCCGTCCTCGCCTTGGCCTGTTGCGAAGACATCTCCCTCGTATGTTAAAATGACCATGTGGTTTTTTCCGCAGCTTGCCTGTAACAAGCACCGGGGTTCCCCGACGCGCGAATGCACTCCATTTATCTTCTCCGACGTCTTGCTGCAGCTACATGCAGCCCCCCCGTCGCTGGTCACAAAAACTGGACGCTTCTCCCGCGGCCCTGAAAGCTCGAGCGTGCAAGTGCTGTCCAAACTCCAGTTCCGCTTCTGCCTGTCCAACTGCGCTCTTGTGTCCTGGCTTTCTCGGTACGCACAACGCGCACCCGCCTACACGGAGTCCGCTTCGTGGCGGGTTATACTTGGAGTTACTGTTGAAGTTGAAGCAATTGCACAGAGCCACACTAGCGTCGGGGCATGGGGAGAGCGACAGAGAAAAGAAGCGACGGGCTTTAACGAAAAAAGAATCAGCGCCCTTTGATGAGGCGTGTCGTCTCCTGGGGTACAGACCCGGCCGAACACATACTGAAGGGTGGAGCAAAACATGGACTGGCGACGCACGGTCGGACTGTTTTGCAGACATGAACAGATGCACCATCAGTACTTTATGGGGTCGCTGTTTCAGGCGGGCGTACTTGTAACAGAGGCGACTTGATAGTTTCAACCTTCCGAGGTTGCCAGATATCTTGCGTGTGGCCTTGTCCAAGTTGACCCGTCGCGTTAGAGCCCCAGGTGTACAAGCAGTCACGTTCGTCTGGCCGCAGAGATCGGCACAGCGGGAAGCAGAAAGCCCCACACAGCGGCCAAGCTGACAAGCAAAAAGCCTCTGGTGAAGAGCGGAACTGAGAGGGGGAAATTCACGGGCCTACCCCCGCTGTCGCTCTGTGGATAGTGTCCAGAGTCGGATAGAGCCGTGTAGCAGCCCACTACGGTCCTGTTCATATCTGACATGTACTTCTGATACAAGCCCTCTCCCCAGCCACACGCTACACAGGAGTGAGCCGGTATCCGTCACGACAGATACGTTGTGCTGCGGGCTGTGGTGACGAATGCCGATGTCACCCAGCTTGGTGCAGCGGAACTGCCTTTTCCGGCAAGAAGGGAGGCCTTCGCACGGATGTAATTAATGCCTCTGGCCTAGTCGTAGCATTCGACGGTCGTTCCAGCTGGCCAACTTGGACGAATCCGACAGACTCTGAACCTGACCTTCTGTTTACAATGTGCCGTGCAGCGTCACGGACCTATGCAGGCGCTGAATGCACCTCCAACGCTGATCTTGCGGACCTTCGGTATCCCGGTTAATAGCTGAGGTGTCGAGTAGCTTGCATACAGCTGTCCTCCGCCGTGTTGGCTAGGCAGGACTCCAACTTCTCTCTCAATGGAGGGGCAGGGGGCCAAGCTTGCCGGAGCTGGGCCAATACCTAGTCGTCCATTTTCTGGAGATGAGCGCACACGTGTCGCACCACCTTGGCGGAAGGAAAATTCATAAGTAAATCGATGCCTTCGTTACTACTGAGTCCAATACCAGGCTGCCTGGTAACCTTGCCCGGGAAGCATTAGTCATTACGATCTAAGCCCGTCCCATCAGTACGCTCTGTGCAGTTAGGACACCGCAGCTCAGTGGATTTGAGTCTCCGGGGACGGAGTGCGACTGCGGCCGATAAACGGAACAGGTGGGAATTTAGGACATAAGCCCAAGACCAAGCAATGCCACATACGGTACGGGTTCAGGGCGCAGTCTATGCCGAGCGGCATCGAGTGCGTCAGAGGTGAGAAAACAGGAGTTGACAAAGAATCGGGGCACCAAAGGGCCCAGTTGTACTTTTTTGTGCAGTCCTTCGACTCCGTAGCCTCTTCGCCTTCAGAATCTGAGACGAGTTATTCTTTTGTGCTGGCCAGTGTACTCAGCGGTCTTTTGGTGAGCGACTTTACAGTCCACGCCCTTGTTTTGTATTCTCGTACTCCCATAGCTTGGTGTGCTGTTGCGTTGCTAGCAATTCAGAAGTATGAGAGATCGGTGTGCAGATCTGGGTTTTCTGCTCAACGGCTTGCTAGACCTTGTGCTGAACTGCGGCGCCGGGCCGCATTCCCGGCTGTGTATGGCTCATTGTCTGCAACTCGGGGCCAGTGAGGCTGTCTCGAATAAGTTCCAAGGTTCAGTGGTGTAGGTGATGTTTCGCAGTTGCAGTTGTTTAGACGAGCCGATGGAAGTCAGCTGTACGTAAAGCGTCTACTCAAGCAAGCAGAAATTGTAGCACTCCCGTTTCGGTCCAAGATAATACGCCGGACAAGGGAATACCCCAACACTGGAAGTCACTTGTCCGTGCGGTGGCTCTATAGGCCTGAGTGCAGCCCTTCGTGTTCGCTGGTATAAGGCCGCAGATGGGATTATTCTGCGTTTGACCCGGAGTGCCTGTTGCAACTTCTTGGGCCGATGATGCTACCACCTCGGGAAAGTGCATAGTGCGCGAAGCGTTGTGGCCCTAATCTCTGCGGGAACTGATTGCGAGTTATTCATAGAGACTGCATTCTTTCGCAACGGAGAAATGGCACTGCAGTTTCCGGCTACCCTTGAGAGACTTTCTAGTTCTAGGGTTAGCCTCAACGCCCGTACACCCTCACTGGCAACGTGTTCCTGTTATCCGGTTCCGCTCGTGCAGCTATTTTACTGGGCGATTCGCCTGCAATCGCTCACGATGATAATTTACTGGCTACCCACGCTTGCTACATGCTAGGAATCTGCACGTCCTTCATGTTTCTTCCAGTATGCCCGGCAGTGTCCCATCTGCAAAGCCACGTCAGCTGTAGGCGGTGCTTACGAGAGTCTCCGAAGGCGTAGATGCTGCCTTGCAGAGTCAGAACCAATGTGTGGGCTTCTCCGCAGCCTACCTGAAAGCAACGAAATGACAGCGAAAGCACATTCCCCAGCTTCGTTGTTACAAAGATGTCGAGCTGCTGACTGTCCACGGCTCGTCACAGTGGATACATGCTTGTCGCCTGCCCAACCGTAGTGGCTGGCCATCAACTGCTTCAGTCCCAAAACCACCTGGGGGGGGTTGATCTGCTTGTTCGTCTTTAAGGGTGCGAAGGCTGAATAACTATTGACTGAAAACTGGTAGATGCTATTCAAACTCGCCCTACACACGGCCATCTGCACAGAAAAATGCGACCCGGTTTCAATCGGCTAACAAAACGCTTTGCCGCTACTCCGTTGTTCGGATTGTCCGTGTGCATGCTGAACAGCTTTCAGGGTGTGGCACGCTGCCCCTTCTTTTTTGGTTGCCGGACGCCAGGTAGCACTCACTTGCACTACGAACTCTCCTTCTAGCGCCGAAATGATGCGGGGAACGGGCACGATAACGCTCCCGGTGGCGGTACGGCCGGTTGGCAGCCGAGACTGGATGAGACTGGCGGCGTGACCGGATTCTCTGCGTGCCTGCGGTTCTACTGACAGCGACCCCCTATTGCCTGCAACTGTTGCCACTCCTACTACTGCCGCCTTGTCTGTGGCACCACCAGCGCAGCTTTCTGCCCTAGGCACTGAGCCCACAGCCACGGAAGACCTGGGGACGGAGCGCGCTCGTGACCTCCCTATCAACCCAGCAGTCGTCGAGGGAAGAGGGAAACCGAGCTGTCCATCACTGCCATCTCCCCACCCGTATAAAGTACCATCTTGAAGAACAGCGCAAGCGTGTCTCGCGCCGCTCGAAATCTGGGGCACGACAGTCTTCGCTGGAAGGCCGGTGAGCTGACAGTGTCACACAGGCCAGGCATGAGGAAAGGAAAAACACACCCGATCAGCTGACAAAGGGACCTTCCAGCTAAGGCGCGGAGGCACCCGCAGCAGGTTCTGAGCTCAGGGCCAGCCCGTGTCTCTGCCGTCCCCATGTGACAACACTTATCACTTCCCGGGCCCTGACCGTCTCCAGGCCGGCTGGGCTCACTTCATGTGCAGCGCCCACGGAAGCTTTCTGCTCGTGCATTTCTATGAAGTGCCCTGGGTGACTGCACAGACAGACAGACAACGAGACGGTAGCCCCACCCCCCAGCTGTTGATTCCTCTCGTCAGCACACGTGTCTGCTTTGTGAGAAACTGGCTTCGCCACGAGGCTGTCAGCTTTTGACGTCCTTTGTGCGCGGACCTTGTGGGGATTTGTTTGACATTTTTTGTTCGTAGTGTCGTGGGCGAGCTGATAGTGTAAATTTGATCCGAAAGATCGAAGAAACGAACCACTTGTGGACACGAGAGAGACTGCCAAACGAAAAGCGAAGCCGTCGTAGACAGATGACTTGCTCGTTACGTAGTGCAGGAGCTCTGTCCGACTGCTGTCCTCCTCTGTGGCGTCAGACGCCTCTCGTGGCTTGCCCCTAAGAGTATTGATAACACAAGGCGAAGACACAGAGCCGCACAACGTCGCTAGGGTTGCTATGTTCGACAGGCAGGTCTTTTTTCCTTTTCTGCGTACAAACGCTCGGGCTTTCTGTTTTCCCCTGTAAGTGTCTACTGCAACGGGGACGTGTGTTGTTGAGAGGACTGAACCATCCACCACAGTGCCCTTTCCCGAACGGAGAAATCGCATCTTCCCCGTAACCGAGTACGCTTTCTGCTGCGTGAAGCGTGTCTCGACCCGCGCCTGGAGGGCAGACGGATCGTAGGCGCAGTCCTTTTGCGGACCGGAGCCCGCACAATAAGCACCGCTGTCTCAAAAACGAGTTGACAGACCCTCGCTTACTCGCACGGCAAACCACAATCACGAGTGAGCCGAGACTAAGTCTAAAGCATACCTATACACGCCTCCCCCCCTCGAGGTTTGGGTGACACCCAGCCTGGGCTAAACTAAGAAATTCGTACAACCCTCACACGAGAAAACTCCTCGTAGGACCCCCTACGAGGGTGGCACTACGAGACGTAAGCAACTAGTGGAAGGGACGAAAGCATCCGCCCCCGAAATCCCGAGTCCCGACAAAGACGTCACCGCTGCTTCGCACTGCTTCAGTCTTGCGAAACGTACCCGACAACAACAATTCTGCGCAGTTTATTGTATTCCTCTGGTTTGATCTGTAGAGTGTCAGGGCAGACGGCGACCTCGCCATATGTTGCGCGAATAGAAATCACCACAGGCGTTTCTACTCTTTCGGCCAAGCTGATGGTGTAGAAGTCACATGCTCCTCCATTGACCACAATAAGCTCGGATTTTGAAACAAGGATACCCTTGTCTTGAGGATCGACCTCTACCAGCCGGTTCATTTTGATGTGTGGTCGTCCGGATTCAAAACAGTACTCTGAGTCTCTCTAGCGTCGTCTACCGCGCGCAGCGAACCTAGCTAGCTTGGTACCAGGAGAGGCTAGGGTGACGCGCCGCGTCGACAATCCGTCTAATGACGGGGAAAGGGGCTCCCGCCTCCGGACCCGACCTGCGAACGAATTTGAAATTTGGCCGTGCAGTTGCAGCACTGGAACTGTGGCTATCAGGCTTGCGGGAAAACGCGGCGTCCACGAACGGAGAAAGCAACGGTGGCAGCGCCCGGTAAGAAATTAGGAGATGCCACAGACCGCACTCACACAAGAGAAGCCGAGCCCCAACTTCGCGTGGGCAGAAGAAGCACACGGCTCTCAGAGCAGACAACGTACTTTCACTCGGTACTGTGCTGTCCCGTCCCTCAAACGCATCGACAGAAACCGTATGGTCACCGTAGGTGCAGTCAACTTGGCTTGAGGACGGGGAAGACCCGATCCCGAATCGCACTACCAGTAAAACGGTCTAAGTATTCGCAGACTTCTTCGTGACTTCCAGACCGGATGCCGCATGGTGTCAGGAATGGCGGCCATGAAGCGCCTACACGGACATACGTCTCTTCGAGAACGTCTCAACGGCGCGGCCTGTCAATCGTCCGCAACGAGAGAGAAACGTGTTCCCTTCAACGTTGCTTCTTCTCCTCCAAGCAGATCGCTGGTCCAAGAAAGCTGCAGAACTTTGCTGCCTCACGTGATCGTAGCAGCTGCGGCATGCCGAAACGGCCCCTTGGGACTAGTGTGCAGGCTGCAAAGAAACGCGCCGGCTACCGTCGCCGGGTCGGACAGTGAACAGCAGACTGCGCCAACTGCGGTTGGAAGCAAGGCAAAGTAATCTGCATACCCAAAGAGCGTGCGAGCGACACGCATACACCGTCGCTTTTCAGACAGGCTTTGTGCTGCCGAGCAACCCCCGCCGGCCACCTGATCACTCCGTACTGCCGTTGGCCGGACTAATTCCATGTGGATGGTTACCCCGCGGATCTCCGAAGATTACATGAGCCGCCGCTGAACCACTTCATCAAGCCACGTTCTTGTTTGTACGAGAGGGTATCTCAAACGTCTCTGACAGATTTCTTCCGGCTAACGAACACGGCCAGAGCACATGAAGACGGAACGGAAGTGGATACTTGTCTCTTTGGCACGTCACGCCCGAAGGGCGTGGCCCACAGGTGTCCCGGAATCGGGGGTGGCTTCTTTTGCCTCTACAACTGTAAACGCGACGGCAAAGTCGCCACTGGGCCTCGACCCGTGCATGCGCCGCGCGAAAGCGTGCCGAGCACCACGAGCGGGCGAGCTTTCGAACGGGACGCCCTTAGGTTTGCCTTGAGCGCTGACTTCGAGCTACACAACGAGGTCCTGAGAACCTGTATGCTACGCTCTTAGGGTATGCAGTCAGCTACGCGCGCTCCCCCCGGCGCCCTGCGTGTAGGCGAAACTCCCATTACTCCACAGTGATACCCGCAACCTACCCAACTGAAGAGTGAGTTGTACCACGGTTCAACAATCCACATCTGCTTCTCCGTATCCGTGGTACACCTGCGTCACCCCTCCTTCCGACAACAGCTAATCCATTACCTTCACGGCTTCGGTAGCAGTTGACAACACCTTCGCAAGCAGCTAACTACTTCGTAGTGTATCCATGTCGGACCTGTGTGTAACTCCGGAGCGTATCCGGTCTAGTCGCCCAGTCCGTGTAACTCCGGGATCCGCTTCGGTAGCCCAGTCAGTGTGCGCAACATCGTGTTTTCAAGCAAAACGCGTGCGTCTGAAGTTTCAAAGACAGTGTCGCAGGACGGTACACGTAAGGGGCTTGCGGAAGTCGGTCGTGGGTCGAAGGTTGACAGTTTCTATGATTCTGCTGTACCTCGAAAAATCCGAGAGCTGTGGAGTTCGGCGCATTTCTGGTCCGGCAGCGACGACCCTCCCACACGCCATTTCGTCAAGTAATACGCGCGCGACTGTCTGACCGCTTCTGCGTACTCTTGCAGTACTAAATACGCTAATGGACTATCGGTCTGCAGTTGAATGTGGCGACGGCACCCACGCGATAGGGTGCGACGACGGAGACAGAGACGAGACAGGATCCGACTGTGAATCCACACAGTCCATGACTAACCCACTGCGAATATAATGAACGTCTGCACTTGTATGGTGCCTGAAATTAGCCCAAGGAAGACAGGTTGAATTCTCTTCTTGTCTGCTGGCATGCCACGGCCACTGACGAGACAGGGCGTAGCAATCATTTCCTGGTGCCGGGCGCTATGACTGATGGAGCTCGAGTGCAAAATCGTTATGTTCCGCGCAGGACCTCCACAGCTCATTACCCCCCCCCTTACCTGGGTCCCTACCAGGCTGCAAAGAAAAAGGACGGTGGCCTAAAGTCGCGCTTTTGCGCCTTCCTTTCGCCTGGAACAAGCCCTTAGACAGCGGAACTCGTTTGAAAGAACCGAGAGGCGGAGTCACGCTTCTTTTTCGCCGATTTTGCACTAAAGCTTAAGCATTCGCTACTTCGCTCCCAAGTCGCCACACAGGGACGCCCAAAGAAGTTCATTGCCCACACGAACCGCTATGTTGTAAGAAATAGCCGTGTAATGACGGGGCCAACCCACACCGAAGCATAGTAATGGTCCATCCCTGTTTCACCCACTGAACAGAGAAATTCCTGTCGGTCACCGTGCTCATCCAGGGGATTCCAACGTCTGCGCAACTCCAGAATGTGCCGGGGTTCACGGAGGCGCAGGTTACATACCCCAGAAAAACAAATCACCACTCTGGCTTTTACTTCCTGAACTGTCTTCTTCCTTCAAAGTTTCCCAAATTTCCTTGAAACCGCACTAGGGTCGCATCCTTCAGTGTAGCGTTCCCCAAGAGGTGGAATCTATCATAAAGGTAAATGTCTGCTGTCCTTCGTTGGTCACGGACCTGAGTTCCAAGTAAGCCTTACCCGTCGGTCCTTGCACCTCCTCCCCCTCATCGAAGAAAGTCACTCGGGCAGAGACATTTTCCATACGCTTCTCGCACAGCTCGAGAAACGACGAGGCTTGAAGGGCCATCCACGCATCCCCTCGAGATGGGTATTCTGCTGAAATAATGAGAGCCTGGTTGCTATCAACAGTGTTGCAGTCTGGTCCGCAAAGGTCAAGCTGAAGAATGATATCGACTGCGCACGTCTCTTTCCTGATGTCCGAGTCCTGCCCACTGTCCAAACCTTCGTTCCCTTTGACCCGGGCTTGGCACGACATGACAGGAACCATGTGAGGAGGAGGCTGCGCAAAGCACCTTGCTCTAATTTCTCGCATGAGCGTAAGGGGAGACTGCGGAAACGTCACCGAGAAAGTCACCTCGTCCAGGGCTCCCGGTTGGCTGGACGCCATGGTAGCCGTCTTCCAGTGCACGGAGCACATCAGGCTGACATAAGCGAGTACATGGAAGGTCGCGGATACCCCGGCGAAACGAATGGGAAGACAGCCGCCGGACAGGTAGGAGACGAACGCCGCCATAGTTTCCCATGAAGGCTAGACGGAAGCTTTTCTCGGTTGTTATCAAGTAACCGCCTTGTATCAATCAATTCTCCTTCAAAGCAACAATCCACAAAAAACGTGCCAGCAAACACCAGTCAACGTATTTGCATGCGGTGAGCAAAGAAGATGGAGGAGCTGCACAGGCACAGTCGCTCTAGGAGCAATGTTCAACTCGGAAACGAATCCGTCAACAAAGGCACCGCTTCCAACGAAGCGGGAAGGCGGCTTGGAACGAATGCCGGCAAAGGGCGGTATGAGGCATGAGAATCGCGCCTGCCGTGGCGCGGTCGGGAGATGCCCACAGCCGCAAAGCGCAGCTATCCGTGTCGACTCGAGTTGAGTCGATTCCGCCTGAGTGCCTCAGACGACTCAGTCCCGCTGCTTGAGCCGGCTGAGCGCTGAGAGCCCTTCTGGTTGACGGGCGGTAGACCTTCTTCAACACTTCCTTCAGCGTGCCTGAGTCGTGGCTGCTCCGGTGTTTATGACGGCCTGTCAACCGTACGGTTTTGTACAGTCGGGAGCGTCTCTCGTTAACTTCAGCCGCGAGCTCCTCTGCTACACTTTGTGCTGCCGCCTCAGCCGCTGGGATCCTCCAGTGCTCTGAAGTGCAATGGCACGTCAAGTTCCCACTAACTAGTGGAAGGCTTTATTTGCAAAAAGAACAACATTAGAACGTAAAGAATCAACAATGACGGTCGGAGGCCCAAACCCGCTCCCAACAATCGCCCGCTACCACAGAAGTATTGCGTTCAACACTTCTCACAGCGTCCCGAACTTGTCCTTTCACAATTAAGGAAACAATAAAAATCCTGTAGTATTGAGCCCTAACGTAATTCGAAAAAACAACTGAGTTTACTCGCTCCCCCGTAATCTCCGTCGCCGAGCGGCGTCTCACACCGGTCGTTGCGCCCAGGACCCTTGACCCAGCCCTTCCAACACTCCGCCTGCGTCGTCAGCTTCAGCGTCTTCCTGCGGCCGTAGCGCGTGCTGCCGAGGGGGAGATGTCACACCTACTGTGTGGCACCAAGACTGACTAAGTTGTGGCAACTCTACTGTTGCTACACTACTCCGGTGCTATCTAGCTACAGTTCGCGCTTGCTACAAGGCGGCACGGGGCGGTCATCACTAGCTGCCACATCACTCCCGTTAAGAGGTTTGGACACGAGAAGTCCGTTCACTTCACGAGGAAACAGACTGCCCAAGCAAATCGAACCTTCGCTAGATTGCAGTCACGGTCCAGTTGACCACCGTAACCTCGCGCCGACACTCAACCGAAAGGTCCTTTATCCGGTCGAACTCAATCCTCACCAAGCGGAAAGGGTTCCCCGGCGGGCAGGAGTCCATTTCACGCGATCGCCGTTTACTCGCGACCCGCAATTCCACGCAGGCCGGTGCCAGGTCTTTGATAACAAAGCTCGACGTAGACAACTATGGTTGACCACAAAGACATCGGGATCTTCCCGAAGTATGCCGGTTCGAGAACCCTTGTGTAAGCACTGGGCACGCTAACGAACGTTATACGGTCGGGGCGTCCGAAACTACTGCAGCGAAGAAGCTCTTCGGTTCATCGCGTTTCTGCAAGACACTCTCTCCCCTCCCGCTAGGAAAGCTCACGAAGAACGCGCTTCCTTAGTCACTCCGCGCAAGCCGCACGACTCCGCACGTGAAATGCGGCGACGGCAGGGCATTTCCAGCCGATTGTACTACTCGGCTTTCATCCTTTTTCTCAATTCCTTCGCGTCTACCTCTTGGCTAAAACCTCAGCTCGCAGCGCAGCATCCTCCTGGCGCGGACGACTCACAAACAGGCGGCTGTACAAATCCGTGATAGCGAAGTTCTTTACTGGCTGAATCGGCGTCATAGCCTCCGGTTAAACTCATTCCTTCTGCAGGTCTGAAGCCCAACCCACCTTCTGGTAAGAACGCGGGCAAAGCTGGTGTTAACGGGTTCTGCCTTGGCGGCAACGCTGCGCCCATTAACCGCTTTGAAAAGATACTTGCCCATCAGGCGGAACCAGCCACCACTCCTGAAGCTACGCCGATGGAGGAGAAGAGACATAAAGCCGCTGTAACAAAGCAACTAAGAAACGTAACTTGTCTCCGGGGTCGCGGAGACAACGCCATGTTGGCCGATGCAAAAAGGCTACTTGGACGAATCCTGCGAGTTCCAAATGGCGCTGTTGGAGAACACTCCCACCAGCGGGGATGGATGTATTAGCCGCGCATTCGCTGGTAATAAGAATAACTGAGCAGAAGACAGTCAGACAGCGGAAAAACAGTGTACGCGTTACACCACATCTGTTGGTGTCCACGGATGTGCGCACGTCTCTCAATGCGTCCGATCTCTAGCTGTTGTCGCTGATTACCCCATCCCGCCCCTCTTAGCCAACGCACATACCATAAGGGCCATGCCAAGCTGCCCGACTTCTAGACGCATCAACTGCGTTCACTTGTGACAACCAGGCCGCCACGCTCACGTCAAAGCAGGCTCGGAGCCTCGCCAGGTCCTTACAAATCTGGATCCGCACGCCAGCGCAGACCTAATTCCCGCTGTGTTTCACACATTCGATTGACTTCAGCGGAAAGGGAAAGGCAACCGAGACGGGTGTCCCGGCGCAAGTGCAGCCGCTAAGCAGAGCAGTCGAACAGCAGGGACACATCACGATGGAGAACTCACATCCTTTAGTTCGGAAGAGTTCACAACACACGCGTGATACAGGAGCAGCAGCCGGCGATCTGCGGTATCGCACACGGGTTGAAAACGACCATACGTGAGTCCGGCTGCACACACACCACTGAAGCGAGCCCCGATCGTGTTGTAGAAGCATTCTACTGGAAGACCGGCACCGGCAGGAGAATGTACCTGGCCCGCTTGCTCACCTGCTCTTTCAAGCCCTGGAGCCGCTAGAACTATGTCCAGTTCGTACGGGCCGTCCGGCATCGGGACAGAAGTCTCGTGCCTCACACGGAGAAGCGTGAGCAATGCGGACACCTCTGCGACCTCGCGAGCAAACGGTACTCCATAGCCTCCTCGTCGCATGCACCACGCTCGCAGTCCTGCACAAACCCAGGTAACGACTTGGCAAAGTTTCCAGTTATAAGCCCCTCATGGTGGGAAAGGAGCAAAGCACCGGAAACAAAGACACTGGTTCCTGCGGGAAAAACACCACGGCGTTCCGCCAAGGAACCTCCTAACAACCCCTGAGACTGTCGTACGGCCAAACAGAGCCCAGTCTCACAAGCTCGCGGGCAAAAAGTGCAACTGGAACCTTTGAAGGCTTGCGTGCGAACTAGAATGTGCTACGAACACAGACACGGAGGGTCGCTGCGGTGTCCTCCCTTCATAAGTCTGTAACAACTACAGCTCGCCCCAGCAAAAGGCTCTGTGAGGCACGCGCAGACATCTCTCGAAACACATAATACAAGAGAGATCATCATCGCCGGTTTCCACTGCCCTTTGGGAATTTCCCCAAGCACTATGACGACTCATGCAGCACCAGCGCCGTTCAGAAGAAGGAAAAGGGCTGACCCGTTGCAATCTCACCTTCGAACACACACCGCCGCGGCAGGTTGTAAAGCAGCCAGGGAAACTGCAACAGCTGACAAAGCCAAAGATGGAAAACTCGGACCTTGTCTTTCTCCCACTCAGTTCCCTTGCCGATTTTGCGGAACATGAAAGACAAAACATAAGAGTGACGACCTGCACCGCAGCAGACAACACTCAATGCCGGTTTGAAGTGCGGGCAGGCCAACTGTTAGGCTTGCGCTGGCAGGTGAAAATGAAGTAAGGACAACACAAAATAGCCCTACGAACCAAAACGACTCCCTGTACCGCCACCCCCCAACACCGGGCAAAACACTGGCGCAGCACCAAGCATAGTAGCTGAACTCGAGAGCGGCCACCGACACGTAACCATTCCAAAGTGCCCTACCTTGGGCAGACACCTGAAGCTGTTTGTGTAGGGGTGGAAACACGGCGTGAGCATATTGTCAGGCTCGACGACGGTTATTCTCATTTGCTATGCACGTGGTCAGCTCGTGTTGCCAAGCAGTGCGCAAGCGTCCGTTGCCCGGCAGCCAGTCTTGAACCAAATAGAAGTTCCACACACCCGGGCCAGTGAAACTGGATCCCTCTCGTACCGTCAAAAACTCTGATTTCTGAACGATTAGCACAAACAAGTGCGCACGCTAGAACTGCACTTTTCTCTTCAAACCGAGGCTTCTTTCTCAAGTAATTTCTAACACTTAGCACGAGACAACAGCTTCGGAACAATCACAGTTCAGGAACAAACTCTTCTACTCTTCTCTGTCGTGCGTGTCCAGGGCCTACTTGCTGCGCCTTCCACCGCACAAAACGCGAACGTTACTTGCATAGCTGCCCGTTCTGACACCTCGTCCAAATGCTGCTCAAGATAAGCAGCAGCTGCATCGCACAGTTCCTTTTTTTCCTCTGTGAGGTCCGGCCATTCAGTCATCCTCTCGGGAACCGAAAAAAGAGAGGACGAAGAAGATAAGCTGTCCTCTTCATTCTCAATGTCAAGACTCCGAGAGATACCCCCAGCGGCGGGACATCCTCGCAAATTGACGCCGCTAACTCCGGCAGGTGCACCAGCCCCTAACAGTTTGCCACCAACCGCTTTTAGGCTCGCGAGCGGGCGTCCGGGAGGGTCACCAAAGAATGTGCAGCATTCCAGCAGTTGGGCGATGTCATCAACCGGAAGTGCTGCCCTCTGGCGGACATTTGCCGCTAACCGTATATGAGGAGTAGAACGAGACAGGGTCAGCGCTACGCAAGAGGGAAAGTAGAGGTTCCTTCGTTGAAAGGCTGCTAATAGGGCTATGATCGAGGTAAGAGGGAACGCCGGAAACGCCGTTTCCACACGGAGAGCGGCCAAACGCAGCAGACGATCTGAGACCGGTTCAAGAGGACGATGCTTTTCGTCAGGAATGTGCGTAGCTGGATCAAGCACACTTGAGTGGCGGTCAGGCAATCCAGGTGTTGTGTCCGAAATCGTATCTTGACACGAGTAGGAAACATAACAGCTGGAGCTTTCTTTCGGAGCAGGCCTGGAAGAAGGTCCACACTCTTTGGCCAAATTCTCTCCTGGATGACACCAGAAGCCTTTCTTTCCTGGCCTTGCATGCAGATCAGACGGCGAGCCTCCGTCCCGGTCCTCGGCAGTCTCTCTCCCCTGCCCCGAGCAAGAAAATGAAGAGGTCAGTGAGCCACCTGAAGCGGCTGAAGCAACAGAAGGCAGGAGAGAACCAGAAACTTTTATAGGCGTGATAGCTGAATTCGAGAGCGTGTCTATGGCAACCGTCTCCTGTAAAACTCCCCTGTGACTCTCAATTTGGTATCCGCGGGAGCCCAGGGGGCTGACGCGTCGCCGAGAAGCGACAGGAAACGGCGGGGCAGGCTTGTTCACTCTGGGATTCGAGCACGCGAAGCCGAGGTGAGAGGAGCAAGCTAGGTACGCCGGCTGTGTGCTAATAGCTGTGGCTACGGTAACCAGCTGAGTGGGGGTCAACGCAGCTATCTGTGTCTCAATGATCTGAGCGGCACTGGCGAAGAGCGAGTGGCCCACACGCAGCTGCAAAAACGAAAAAATACGTAACGCTTCTACAACTAACGAGGGACTTCGCGCCAGAACGCTGGCAACACTGGGCCCTGAGACGCGGCGTGAAGGCAGGTGAGGATTCGAAAACACAGGAGCGAGACGACTGCTGCAGCTGCTGGAACTTATTGGTTCGTAGCGCTCCTCTCTGGCGCATCCCCCATCACCAGGCTGCGGCGTTTGGCCAGTGGAATGAGTCGTTGAGGGAGTGATTCGCTGGACAAAACTGGAGCCTGGTGGAACTGTCCGGTGCGGGTCACGAAAAACGGAGCAGTCAGAGTACGAAGACGGGGTCGGCCCTGTGGTTGTGATGACAGCGCCTTGCTCGAGATCCGCAGAAAGCAGCAAGGCAATTCTGTCGAAAAAGGGATGCTGCGTGTACCCTGCCCATACGTAGACAGCCGCGCACCGGAGCAGCACGTGCACTCTCTCCTTCAGCACCGCCTCGAACTTCTGTGCTCGTCCTTCATCACGTGTCCCGCCGCTCTTCATACTATCTGACTTTCCATCCGGGCATGTGAGGCGCGTTTCCGTAACCGTACCACGAGCCGCCCAATGCTGGTCCTTCGTTAGCGACGTAGCAATTTGTTCTTTCTCCGTCTGAGGAGTTGCGGAGTCCGGGGAGACGCTACAAGCAACTGATGCAGATATGGGCGTGGAGAAAGACTGAGTAAGTGTAGGAAACGCAATGGCTCGGCGAGCAAGAGGACGGAGCATGGCAGAGAGAAGAGGATAGTGCCGATGCCCAAGCCTCCTCAACGCTAAAACGACCCTCGCTGCTGCTTCGAAAGAGAGATTGTGCTGGTGGAAGCAGAGGTCTTGCAGCAGAACCTCGTACCTAACAGCACAGAGGGCACACGTTGGCAACCACCCCTCTCCTGTTGCTGCTCGCGGACAGGCAACCAAGAACGCTACGCAAGATCTACGCGCGTCCACTATTCAAGAGATAAGGACGCCCAAGGTACATAAGAATGAATCCGCAACAGCTTGGCGAGAGTTAGAAGCGCCTACCCCCTGCTTACCGTGTATAGGTGTACACTGGGTGCGGCCAAGCTGGGTCGACGCTATGACTTGATGAAGAAAACGAAAACTGCAAGTACAGTCTGTCATACACTTACCGCTCATCCCTCAGAATCGACTCCGCCGCTGGCCGACCAGAGATGCGAGCACCGCCTCCTCTTCTCCCCACGGCTCCTTCCTCTCTTTCTCCGGACACCAGATTGCTAAAAAGATCTCTGTACGTACAGCCGCCGCTTGGCCAACCTTTCGGGACACTTCCCTCCAGCCTCCAGTTCAAAGGGCTACATGAAATGGCATCGTCAGTGTTTCTTGGCGCAGTTTGCCTATGCGGACTGTCGACGTCTTTGTCTCTGCGGTACGATTTTTCCTGGCTTCTTCCGATTGCCTGGCCTCGGTCAGGACACTCGGCAGCTGGTAATCCTCCCAACCTGTTTCCTTTTCCAGAGCCTCCTTGGACGGGCTCCTCATCCGCTGCCGCGTCGCCCATCCAGGACCGTTCTTCTCGAGCCGTTGCAATTGTAAGGACCTCTTCTGAGCAAGGCACTGCCGCGGAAGAAGCGTTCGGCCCAGTGCCAGGTTCGCGAGCAGTAGCCTTGTCCAAGCTCTGACTGGTCTCTGACACAGAACCGGCGTCGCTACCTTGACAAGATGACAAGGGCCGAGGGAGTTTGGTGAAGTGCTCATGCTCGTCTCCGTTGGCAAAGTCTGCAATTCGGTCGAGCGCTGTGATAAGGTTCTGCAGAAAGAGAACACCCCGGTGGCTGACAAGAAGGGAGAGAACTTCCTCTGCACTCCCACAACGAAAGACTAATAAATCCATCTGCATGCAAATCGGATTGACATATACTTCGTGCGCTTCGTAGCTTGGGCCGTTCGCACTCAGTGCCTTTGTCGGATCTAGGGCGTCAAGAGTTTCAATACCAGTACCCGCACGCGTTGTCGTCGCCGCTGCAGCAGCCTCCTGCTCTCCCTGACTGTACTTCACCGTACCAGCAGTCCCCCACTCGGATCCGCTTGAGTCATCAGGTCCTTCTCCGGTGAAAAACTCTTCATACCTCGCTGCTACAGGTACATCTTCCGTCTGACAAGCGGGCCTCGCCTCTCCCGGTTTCTCCCCGGTCTCTAGTAGACGTCGGCAGAATGAGTCTCTGACTAGTCTGCCGTTACTTGAGACCGTCCGCTTCTGAACACGTTGGCACCGAGAGTCGAACATTTGTGGCACACCGAAATGAAAGCGAGAAAGCACATGGCAACCTTGATAGTGTGCGGAAGAGCGAGCCGAACGGCATTGGGCACTTGACACTCCAAGCCCAACCGGCATTCGCTGGCGGCCAATAGTATCACGAAACCACGGACAACGCCGTTCAGAGACGAAGAACAACGGCCCAGAAGAATGGAGCAGGTTCTCCGGAGTGTCTTGCGTGAAACCGATCTGTTTTACGGCAACGTGTCTGTCCACCCGACTGGACGAGGCAGCAGACGTGCTGCAGGGGTGTTCACCTGCACAAATCCGTTCGATAGCAAAATGGTCGGAACAGCGAAGGCTACCCTGAGGGAGAAACGCTGTTCGGAGACGGCCGCGTGGCCGGGACATTCTACCCGTTCCGTGACAGCCATCTTCGAGCACGACATTCCGATCAGGCGAGAAGAGTGTAGAGTGGCCTGATCCCAGCAACAACCCCCTCCACGGTTTGTGGTTGCGAAAGGACAGAACTCCAGGAGCAAGAGGAGTGCAGCGTCCTAGTAACGCAGAACTCTGGCACGCAGTCGACATTTAATGTAAGCTGTTACTGTTTTATGCGTTGAGGCATTCCGGCGGCGTCTGCCTCGCGTCGGCTACAAGCAACTGGCAAAAAAACTGAAAAATTCGCTGCCCTGGCACGCAGCGGAGCCACGCTGATCACAGGATACTGGGCAGCGCTGTGGTACACACAAGACCTGGCAGTCAAAGCGGCTTCACAAGTCCACGCGCGCGCGTTCCCAGCAGCCAGAAGCGCAGGCCGCGAGCAGTGTACCTCTGTACGCGCGTAAGGGGGGGTGTCGATGTGGTAATGTTCAAGGCAGGAAAACAATGTAAACCGTAGTTTCTTTGCCTTGTGAGCACCACGCCGCTGTTGTCCTGGCACAAAGGAACGGAAGCATCTCTTCAGCAGCCCCTGTTATCTGGTACAACACGACACCCGGGGTTCGGCGCTACGTCGACTAGCCGGCAGTCGCCCCATTCGTGCTTCGCATGCTTGGGGAGCTGAAGTATGAAGACTTCGGGGCGAGTCGTCCAGGTCCCACGTCGTCTGGAAGCCGTGCAACACAACCGTCGAACGAATCAGCTGGCGACCTCGCCTTCACTGTGGACAGCAGTGGGGAGAAAACACGCGCTTAACAAGACCAGCCTCGACGGCAGAGGCAGTTGGGTAGGTGCAAGTGCCATGACACTTGACTGAGTGAACGCAATCTGAGGACCTTGTTGCATGCGGGAGAGTCGCCCCTGACTACAGTTCAACTGAAACAAGCGACACTCCATAAACCCTTTAGCCTCTACGAATGGAGCCAGAGGGGTTCCCGAAGCAAAAGCAAACCCTCCCGCGTCCTGTACTGACGAATGGCCATGTTAACACGTGCTGTACGAGCCAGCTGACGCTGGTTCCTCGGGCCCTGGACTCGCAGCTTGCATGCAACCGAGCTAAGACAGCCCCGCCGGGCGTCCGCGTCTCCCTTGGACAGTCCTCTTTCCCGCACCTTGCACCAGAGCGGCCGCTGGCGCGCTGAAGAGGCGGCCGGAGTAATCTCGGCAAAGCGTGGCGCTGGGGTTCCTCAAGCGATCTTGGTTTGCTCACCTTTCGGACATTCTGGGTGGAGGCTCTCGTCCAGCATTGTCCACCTCCGTTAGAGGCACCGTGTGGAGGCCAGGTGCGCGGCCTCTCCCTCTTCTCCCCGCTTGGACTGGCTTTTGACGCTTTCTGTGTGAGCAGCAGTCGACTGCACCGATGAAAGCGTGGCGCTTTGTTGAGACACTTTCTTCAGTCCGGTCCTCTGAATCGTTCTTCGTTTGCGAGTGCGTGGCCGCCGAAAGTTGGACCTGTTGTGGTCGCTTTTCCCGGAACTGTACCGGTTTTCCAGCGGAGTGCCGACCCTCTTGTCGCGTGTCCGGCGGAGTCACAAGACTATTCCTTGTTCATGCGTGCACATGGGCTCCGTGCTGATGTTGGGATGTTGATAAGGAAGACTGCTGACATGCAGTATCGTTGGTCTCCGTGGATTGTACAAGTAGTCTCGGCATCATGCGAGACTCTCTGCTGATTCTCGGCTGGCGTTTCGGGTTGGCGCTGTGTACGTGATAAGCCGAGTTCAAGGATCCATTACCCGTGAACGTACACGAATACTAACGTTGGTTAGGGTCGCGCAGGCTTTTTCTCGTCTCTATTCCTCGTTGGAGCCACTTCTGTTCGGGACACGCTGGGGCATGAGGTGGTTCGCCGGTCGAGAATGGATCAACTAGGGGACCAACCGGCACTGGGAAGAGCAATCTTTTCCGTTCGCGGTGTGCGAGCCTTTTGGCGTAAGATGACCTCACCGAGGATTTAGCCACTTGCAGCAGCCTCGACAACGGTTTCGCAAACTTCACTTTTCTTCTACAGCTGTCCGGCCGGCCTCGCAGTTCACGTAGAGGTGTGTGGCGTAGTTTAGGGCAACTTCCTCCAGGGAATACCGGAAGTATTTCCTTGTTCGCCGCAGTCGGCTGGGGTTGTGGAGTTCAGAGACTATACAGGCACGGTCGACGGACAGTCCAAACGCCTGTTACTGTCCTGCGAGGACGTTAGTTTGTCTGTAAGCGACTCCAGCATGATAGCAAGTGAGCACCGCACAGCGGCGGGGCCGGCCGTATCCTCGTCAGCCGGTGATTCCCCCAATTCGTTCGAAGGATGCGCAGGCGTGTCTTCGGACTCAGGTTGTCCGATGAATGGACTTCGCGGAACCTCAGGAAACTTGCCGCACTCGGCTGCCGCACGTAGCGCAGCACTTGCTACGTGTTCGGCTCTTGAACGCGTCGAGCGTATTCTCGAGCTCAAAAAGACGATTGACAAAGCTAGAAACTCGGTGGACGGAAATGCAGACGGGGCGCCAGCGGTCGGTGCATCTATATCTGTGGAGGTGGTTGAGAGTGCCGTAGAGGCACTAACTGTGCTAGACAATGTGGTGATGACACGTGAACTTCTGTCAAAGACTCGTGTGGGAGTGTCCGTTGGGAAGCTGCGTTCACATCCTCATCCGGTGATTCGTTCTCGATGCACGCATCTAGTGCAGAAATGGAAGGCAGTAATAGGGGGCCCATCTACTCAGAAAGATGGTTCAATGCGCCCGGGGTGCAACAGTCATTCACCAGTGGACCGATCTGCGCGTGAGGCCGCGAAGAAACAGACAAATTCGCCCAATGCAGCTGCTGGTAGCCAAGAGGTCAGGGACCCGAAGAGTGCCAGCAGGAGTCCAGCGAGTGATAAGACTGGCACGACTGCCGCGGAGGACTACCCCGGCCCACTGTCGGGTGATGCCGTGCGTGACAGAGCTCGGGGATTTTTGTGGCGCGCCCTCGTTGATGGCATGCAGCCGAAGAGTGCGGCGAGCTCCGGTAGCTCGGCAGAAACGGCTCGTTTAGCTTCACAGATTGAAAAAGCACTATGGCAGGAGTATTGTGTAAATCGAAAGAGCACGAAGGAGTATAACATGCAGCTGAAAACTCTCAAGTGGAACTTCGCTGACCAGAAAAACCCCGATTTGAATCTAAAAGTGATTTGTGGTGTGTATACGCCTGAACAGTTGGCAGTAATGACCTCTGCCGAGCTCGCTTCGGATGAGAAGAAACGCATGAGAGAGATGCAGAAGAAAGAAAGTATGGAAGCGTGCCAGTCAGACTGGGAAATGAAGAAGCTTTTGGAAACCAATTCTGAGGGAGGCCAGTTCCCATGCTTCAAGTGCAGAACGACCAAAACGGTATATTTTCAGATGCAGACTCGCTCGTCTGATGAACCCATGACTACCTTCGTTACCTGTTTGGAATGTGGCAACCGTTGGAAGTTCTGACTGTGCTCGGATATCCCCAAAGAGACAACAGTCCTGGTGTGCGTGGGACAATTTTTGTCCCTTGACTGGGGCGGCTGGTGTTGGTATGAATCCTCGGCGCAGGTACCTCATGTGGAACTGAGGAAAAGTTGCCATGCTTGACGGAGCCCGCCCGCAGCGTCTCTGTTCTAACGGCAACCGAGGTTGCCAGCAGCTTTCCTTCGGAGAGAACCTGGTTGCTGCAAAGTGGACAAGTCGTCTCGAGTTTCACCTTTTGCCAGCTGTCAGGGCATCACGGTGGGGCGCCGGTATGACTAAAGCACCAGGCATCCCGTGGCGAATCTGCGCACCCGACGGATTTGCCGCAGCAGTGGTCCAATTCAATATTCAGGATATCAGAAGTCTGCAGGGCGTGCAGCTGTTGCGCGTCTGTCCCTGTCGTCGCGTGTGTCTGCGGCAAAAGACGGTACGCGGACAGGGAATTCCGCTGAGATTGCCCCACTTCTTATGCAGCACGCGGCAGCCGAATTTGAAGTTGTCTGCTGGACTC
>NW_027153456.1:0-8623 GCF_002600585.1 Cystoisospora suis
GATCAGGTGTATCTTGAGCTTGATCAGGTGTATCTTGAGCTCGATCAGGTGTATCGTGAGCTCGATCAGGTGTTTGAGCGTATCGGCAGCTCCCTCACCTCGGGCTAACTCACGTCCGATGGGTCAGAAGTGGTGAGGGCGATTCAGGAATGAATCCTGGGACCTCTAGACTTTCGGGTGATGTGTCTTTTCCACGGTGACGAAGAGACCAGAGACGAAGAGTTGCGGCGGACCTGCACGTGTTTGATGTGGGACAAGCGCAAGATCTGAAGGAAGAAGAGAGTGCGAGATGGTCTCTGCCTGACGACTATGAGCTCCAGAGACAAAGCAGTTGAAACTAGGAGTATCTTTCCCAAGAATAAAGTACCACACTAGAGTGCTCTTACTGTTACCCCGTCTCTCCGTTAGTTCTGGCTGCTACGGCTAGAGAACGAAAAAACCTTCTTTCGGTCCGCTCGGTGCACACAGTGACCCATACACACAGCTTCGGCACCCGAGAACTTCGCGAGATGCCGCAGACTAACAAAGAATATCGCTGTGACTGAGCATAGCTGCTCAACATCCAAGACTGAGAAGTTTCGTCGCATCAAAGAACAAGGATCTGTTGAAGCAGGGACACGTATGTTGTTCGTGGAGAGCTAAACGAAGAAAGGTAGCACCCAATATAATGTATCGAGAATGGACAGAGAAAGCGTACAGGCACGTCACGTGCATCTCGGAGATTTCGTCTGTTCTTGTTGTCTAGCCAACAGCACTGTCGTGTGAGAGAGATAAAACGTGGTTTTCGCGTCCGCGGATGCTTTCTCCTGAGGATGGTTGACGTTAGGCGATTCTTTGTCTCGTGGGTCATGCTTGGTGTGCTCTTGTCACTCCGACGTACTATGTCCTTAGTCACTTTGGAACGATGACCCTATTGAAGCGCTCCGATGTCTTTTCTCCAAAGAGCACTCTTTTCTAAAGTAAGTATCTTTAGAAGTTTGACTGTATGACAGAACAAGTGTTGAGACTCACCAATTGCTTGACTCCGGTTTTTCGCATGCATCCTCTCTAGCTTGGCGTCTTCACCCAACCACTCGAAGCTTGTTCCAAACAAAATGCATGCAGGCTCTTGGATAGTTCTATAAGTTTTCATTCTCGAGAAGGAGTTTCTTTCTCCTGATTTTGTGAATTGCGTCCGATCGCCATGTTCTGTATCCTTCACAGCGTCAATGCCTCCGTTTACTTTCCCCGTCGTATCTATCTCTCTGGGATGCTAGGAAGCAGGTGACTCCCTGCATCTGTCTCCATTGAGTGTTCGCTGTTACCCTCTTCACTGCAGAAAGCCCTGGTGGATGTGGTACCTGTTTCTGTTTACTGAGAAGGGCTTTTTCAGAGGTGCTGGGGCGCGGAGGCTTCAGATCTTCCCTTCTGAAGAAATAGCGAGGGATTGTGTCAGCGGAGACTCCCTGGGGAGAGGGCAGGGCGGGGTCTCCATCTCTCTGGGCCGGTCGGGACTCGAAGTGAAACGCGCACACTACCTCATTATCTAGTGAGAAGGCGCCGCTTTCTGGGTGGATCATCAGCTGTCCTGTCTGTCCCGAGCGGGCTTTTGTTTCAGGCGCCGAAGACAAAAAGAAGCTAGCTCGTCTGCACCTTACAACTTAGCTGTAGCTGCCAGTTCCGTGGGTCCCTCTCTTTCCATCTTTCGACTGTACGCAGGTTTCGGTCCTTAGATATGCTCACGGGTATAAAAGGGGAGTGCGTCTTCCTCTAGATCAGAAAGTAAAGAGCAAAAGGACATGGAAATTCAACGATGTACAAATGATCTGTCTGTCGAATCCTCCGCTCACTTCACATCGCTTTCATGAGATTGGCCCGTGCGGACGCACGTCGGCAAAGCTGGTCTTGGAGTGGAGATTTCTGTTCAGCACTTAGCCATTCTCTGCGCGGAAGAGCCCCGCGCTTGATTCCCCTGAGCACACGATGAAGGTATATATTCCCATCCGGTCTTTGTCCTTCTGTTCTTCTGTCTCTAGAAACGATGTTAGGAGCATGTCAGCGCTGGTATACCCCGCTACCACACCTCCTCTTTCCCCGGAGGTCACGCTCGGTCTCGAACGAGGAACTGACACGCGCGAACCGAGCTGCGGGCGTTCTCCTTTTTGGCTTCTAGAGAGTCCTTCGTATCACATCCACCAAGAGATTGATAGACTATCGCTCAGTAGCAAAAGACTTGCTACGATCTCCTCAACTAGTTCTCAAAGATTCCTTCAAGTACGCTTCAAGGTTGACGCTATTTTCAAAGGCAAACGTTCCATGTTTCCGAGTAGTGGTCCCCTTCAGGATTCCTCGAGTTGCTCTTTATTTGATAAGCAGAAGGCACAGATTGCTCGGTGGTTAGAGAGAGAGCGTCATCGGATAGCAGAGGCACCGGAGCCTTTACGGCCTCTCGAGGTCTCGAAAACTTTGTCAGTGTACAGAGAGAAACTCAGAGAACTCTATGGTGATGCCTATATTCATAGAGAGTGGGAGACTCTCTCCAAGATAACATATGCGAAACTCTTGTCGCGAAGATCCTGAACTTCTCCGCTAGGAGGTTTGAGTCTAAACAAAGGATTTTTTCCCTCTTTCGGTCCGCTCCTCTTTGCTCTATGCTTTATGCCATGGGCTGCAAGGCATTTTTAACGTTTCCTTTTCCTGTGTTCAAGAGACTCGTTGTTTCTTCAAGAGACACAACAAGTCGATATCACTGGAAGCACATTGGCGTTGTTCGCGGAACTCTCATTTTTGATCTTGCCTTCGCCGTGTCAGTTGAGAAAGTCTTCGCGGCTCTCGTGGGTTCACGTCGGATGAGTTTTGCGACAGCTCCACGAACGCTTTGAGAAACGAGATTGCAACACTCTGCTGACTCGTACAGAGATCTCAGATTTCCGAGGAGGAGTTCTGAGTCCTTCCTTGTGCGTAGAACAGGTAAAAAGAGACACCTTGAAAGAGCACTCGGTTTCCATGGAAAGTGGACTGGTCGTTATAGAGGAGACAGTCAGAAAAGGAGGGAACATCGGAGCCCATCTTCTCAGTCATACCTCGTGGAACTGAACTGTCTTACAAGCAGTTCAGGGAAGACCACATGAAACCTCACTGTATTTCAGACACCTACGTCTTCTAAGCCGTTCCTTGCACTCTTTCCTTAGGATGCTTTGGAAAGGTCCGCACACTGTTCTTTTCCGAGATGTGGATAGATTTCTTTCAAACAACTACGTCCACCGTTCAAAAGAGCTTATGATCTTCGGATGTGTCAGACATTCTTCTACAAAGGCCAGACAGAGAGAGAGAGAGATCGCCGTAACACGTCTGTAATCATGCCTTCACCATATGATAAAGAACTTTAATCTGTCGTCGCTTCACAAGAACGACGTCTAGTGAGCGCGCGCCTATCATCGTGTTTCTATTACAAAGCCCCGGGAGAGTTTCAACCAGTCCTCGCAGAAGAGTCAGATTTGCTTGAGGAAACGACAGAAACGTTTACCACATAGCTTACTTACGACCTCTGTTCCGTAAGGAAGCTAGGCAGTCTGCTGAGGCTAAAGGTGTCAAGATATGCACTATCACCAAGCTTTGTTTCGTGATGATCAGTTCGTTAAACTATTGACTGTGTAACAATGGACATGCCTCTCCGATTCTCCCCCCCGGATCCATCAGAAACGATCGTCCAACTGCCACAAGGGCTGCCCCGGCGCTGCTGGTCGAGAATTGAACGCGAGAGCGTCGACTATTCGGGAGGGGGTGTCCACCACACGTTAAGCAGTACCCGTAGATATATACTATAGGTATTATATTCGTATACATTCCCGTTTAGCATGTTTGAAGGAAGCAAGTGGATATATATGTGTAACTCTCCAGCTCTTGAGTAGAGTGGCGAGGTGATGATTTTTCGTTTCCTGTCTTTACAGCACCACCGTGTTGCTTGCTGACTGCCATGACGACGTTACATGCTCTTCTCACATGTAAACTTGCTTACTCCTGCATCACATGGATTCGAAACCGTCAAACAGTTCATTCGTCCCTTTCTATCGACGTACACCGGTTCTCCTGGTGATCAGCTATCCTTCTTTTAGCATCATCCGGAGGTACGCCAAGATTCTTGACGTCCCCTTTTCTCTCCCAACATCTTGACGGTGGACGAACATTGTCTCTCTTTTCAATCACATAGAAGCTGGCACTTCGCTTTTTTCTCTGACGCGCTCTGGACTACAGTCATGGGAAAGCAAAAAGCCCGAGACCGGCCGATCCCTTAGCTGCGTGCGGCTAAACTTTCTTCTTTTTGATAGCTGACATGCATAGAGATGAACAACGAGGTACCTTCTTTCTTTCTTTCGTTCATCGAGACCCTTCTCCCATCACCCACATCTCGGGCACTCCTACTACCGAAAGTAAAGTTTTGTAGTGATCTTTCTTTTCACATTCCCCTTACCCTCTCTCTGGACCAAGACACTCTCATTCACAGCACACATCGTCTCCTTATAACGCTGACTCTATCATTTCCCTTGCTTCTATTTCCAGCTTGCTTTCCTCCTACCTTTCCTTCTTTCTTTACCGGATGCCTCCCTCTGTATGTACCTATACCCTCGGCCAGTACAGACGTCGTCTTCTACACAGCACCCCGGACTAGCTGGGGTGAAGAGAAGATACGTCATTCAGACAACTAAAAGATCATTTCCAAGAGAAAGGAGTGCAAATATGAGAAAGATATCCTGCTCCATCTTTGACTAACTTTCATCTCCCTCACTAAACCTTTTCTCCCGCCACTCCCCTCCCTCTCTCTCTCGCCTCTCCCGGCGGCCGGCCACCCGCCACCCCTCTCTTCCCGTTTCGCTACTCGAGTTCTTGTCTTGTTACCTTAGCAACTTTCCTTGGAGAAAGTCTCTCTTTCTCTCTTCACGTCTATAATGTTTTCGTCAATTGAATGGAAGGGAAGGACAAATCCCTTTTCTTCTCCTGTCTTTCTTTCTCCGCCTCTCTAGGACACTTTTTCTTGACTTTCATTCTCCCAGGACGGCTTTCATCGTTTTCCCTTCGTTTCTCCCTTTGCATGCAAAAAGAAGAAAAGATCGTCTCTCTGTTGAGAGATTATCCATAGACGAGGAACCGCCACTCTCCCCTTCTCCCTTCTTTCATCCCGCGCTGGCTTTTCTCCAACTTTCTCTTCTTTCTTGTCGCATCTCTCTCTATCTTCTTTTGGTTGCCAAGGAAAGATTCCAAGAGAGGAAGGTGTGAAGACATATGGAGAAGGGGAAAAAGAAACGCCCTCTTCTCTTCACCTCTCATTCTCTTCGCCCTCCTCATGATACAAGATGTGCTATTTCCTTCTCTTCATACATAGAGGTTCCTACAGGAATGAAACACTCATCAATCTTTCTTCGCTACTCCAAGAAACCTAAGAAAGTCCGCTTTCTTTCTATCTTGCTTCCCTTTCAGATCTTCTCTCTCAACTCCACTCACACAGATCTGCAGATACATATATACTTTGCATATATACATATATAGAGAGAGAGAGATACACAGTCTATATATAGAGAGATATCTATCCACTCCAAAACTGTGTCTGCACGAAGAATTCCTTGTGTAGGACATACTAGAGTATGTCTATACAACGGTGCTCCCTTCTCTTTTCCTCTTTGGTCGCCATTCTTATCCTCCCCTCGTCAGGATAGACTGATTTCCCTACATTTAAGCAGCAAGTTCTGAATCTAAGCAGATAGAGAGATAGGATCAGATCAGACGTATCTGTGCGTCTCTCTCTGTGTATATCAACCTCTATCTATCTGCCTGTCTGTAGTGTATCCGTCTATTTATGTATCTATCTGTCTATATGAGATGCCGTCTCAAGATGAGAATGAGAGTGGCTCGTAGACTTTGGGATTTTTCTTCTTTTCTCCTGCTGACTAGAGACATGTCTCTCTATTCGTCTCTTCCTTCTTCTTCTCTCTCTTTCATGTCCTCTCTTTGATCCCTTCTTCTTCTTTTTCCGCTTCTCTCCTCCAATTTCTTCTACTTTATAGTCAGGAAAACTCTTGTCGATCTTTCCTCTCCTTCTTCTCACACATCTTTCCTTATCATAAACACTGTCTAGACTCCATCCACCCTCTCACCTTTTCTCTCCTTCTTCTTTCTCGTCATTCTCGCCTTTCCTTCTTTCTCTCTTGCCTTCTTCTTATCTCTTTCATGCGTTTCTTTCATCCGATGCTCTCACCTTTCTTTCTCCTTGTTGCGACGTATCTATCCCTCTTTCGTCACTATGCCGCGGTATTCTTTCTCTCCATCAACAGCTTCTTCTTCTTCTCCTCCCCCCTCGTCTTCTTCTTCTTCTCTCTCAAGCCTCTACACCATGCGGACTTCTCAGCATGCATCTCCTCATACCATGAATGATGTGGGAGATCATCCATTGCTCAGTTTCTCTTCTTCTTCTTCTTCAGCGTATGGCTACTACGACTTGATAGGATCGAAGTTTGCTCATCCTCTTTCCCTTTATCAGCACCTCCCTGATACTTCTTCGGTCCCTCTTAGTACTTTTGAAGAGATTACTGTCAATAGATTGAGAGGTCAGTTACCTTTCATGGAGATCTCTTCCTATCTCTACCTCTGTCTCAAGAAGGAATGGAGGTCTCTCTTAGAAAATAGCAAGTCTTTCTCTTCTCAAGTCTCTCTCAAGTGGATGTGAGGCTTTCTTGCTTCTCTTTTCTGAATGTGTTCGTCGGAAGCTTTCTTTCCTCTTTCTCTCTCTGTCTCTCTATTCTCTCTCTTCTTCTAAATCTAGACACGATATCTACGTCTCTGTCTGCTTGTATTTCTGTATGTATGTGTATATATGTTCGGGTGTATGTGTACATACACCGGCAAAACAAGGGAGTACTTCTCTTCGGACTTCTTTTCGCATGCGAAGATGCTTGCTGGACTGTCGTGCTTATGTACATGCGTGTACGCGCATACGTATACGTTACATGTAATGGTCCTATGGGTTTCTCTGAGTATGTATGTAAATATATATATATAGAGAGATAGATAGACATAGATATGAATGTACGTCAGTATGTATATATGTCTATGTATGTGCATGCTCTCATCATTATAGGAGACACGCCCCTCGTAGAGAGACAGACACATAGAGAAGCATCTTGTCTCTATCCTCATGTGCTCTTCTTTCCTTTCTTTTCTCTTTGCTTCTTCTTCTTTTTCTTCCCGACAGTCTTGAATTTTCTGCATGAGAAGTTTGGCACCGAAACCTCTCTCAGTCCATCCTTTCTCCGAGGAGATCACACCCTATCTTCTCGAGGAAGGCCTTCTCTTTCTTCTTCTTCTGCCTCTTCTTCTTCTACTGTGAAGAATGCTTCAGCGGCGTCATCTCCAGGAAGTATAGGGATGGGTAGTAGTCTTAGTAGTGGCGGGCATCAACAGAGAACGACAGGTGAAGGGGAGCTCAAAGAGCTTCTAATTGAGACAGGATTGATGCTTGATATCTCGGCAGGAGTAGGACGAGGAACGGGAGCGGTAGGAGGGAGTCTTGTTGGAAGTGTATATACACCTGAGCAAAGAAGAAAACTAGCTATGAGAGATGCGATCTCTCATTTTGCTCTCAGATTAGCGTAAGTTGTGACAGAGCGGGATTTCTATCTCTCCTCTTTCTTCACGGAGAAAGAAAAGGAATAGGTGCAATAAGTCTGACGAAGGGAATTCCTTACACACTTTCTCTCTCTTTCTTCAAGCGGGAGAGGGAAAGGAGTAGATAGGTGTCTTAGGCATTTTACCGAGGGTATCTTTATCTTTCTTTCTCGTGTCCGAGAAACTTCCACTATTCTCTACTTCCGTCAGTGTCTGTGTACATATAAAATGAGATGGATGCGTCTCTCTTTGATATGTATATCTCTCTCTGTAGATGTTATATCTATCTTTAATCCATATATATATACGTATATATGTATATCTATATATATATCTATATATATATGTATGTGACTGCAGTTGGTATGGGAGGTGAGCTTGCGTGTATGTATTTCAGGGTGTATTCTTCGTATCTCTTCTTTTTCTTTTTTCGTCAGTCTTTCTCAGTGCCAGCGCCTCCTTTCATTTTCTTTTCTTTTCTTTTCTTTTCCTTTTCTTCTTGTCTGAGTCCCTCCTTCCAAGCGACAGAAAAGAATCTCTTAGGTGTTCTTTTTTTCTATTCATCTAGAAGCTATGCACGTCTATGTTTAGATATATCGATATACATATATCTATATACATATATGTATATATATCTATATATGTATGTAGACGTATAGATGTACATATGAAAGCGCGTACAGTTGTGTATGTGATCGACATTCAGTTTGTTCTCTTGTCTCTACTATTAGTAGTCGTAATACTAGTAGTCGTAATACTAGTAGTAGTAATACTAGTAGTAGTAGTTTAAGTGGCGGTAGTGGTCGCTTGAGTGGAGGTGTCGAGAGTTTCATCTGAACCTGAGCCAAGGCTCAACCCTCGCGGGGCAGCCCGTGAGATATTCAGACCCCGCCCTTCTTTCTCACTCTTTCTCTCTCTTTCTTTCTTTCTTTCTTTCTCTTTCTCACTCTTTCTTTCTTTCTCTTTCTCACTCTTTCTTTCTCTTTCT
>NW_027153456.1:9151-33357 GCF_002600585.1 Cystoisospora suis
TTTCTCATCTCTTTCTTTCTGTCCCGTCATGATTTTCTCTGTCTCCAGGCAGATGCGATAAGAATTTTAGCACGCTTTATCGCCCCGTCTCTTCCGTCTTTCAGTGCTGCCTTCACTGCTGCCCAACCTCTGACACGTATTAGAGACATCGCACATCGAAATGACATTCCTATGGAACTCAAAAACGTAAGAAAAAGAAAGAAAGTAAGAAAATGAAAACGAGAGAGAAGAGAGGACAGAAGGCAGAAAGGAGCAAGACGGAGTGCTCAAGGATCGCCGAGACTCAATAATACATCGGGAGACATGGAGACACTTACTGTCTTTCTCTACTCAATTATAATAGTATGCTAGGGTCTCTCTATGTATACACACACATACTTTCTATATATATACACAGATATTTATATCTGTGTATATATATAGAAAGAGAGACAAACAGAGGTAGATCTATCTTTCTACTGTGTATCTGTCTACCAGCCTAGCAACCTGCTGCTGCCTACTTCCTGCAGATGCCAGGGAGGGATGGTTAGACGCGCGTGGTATGAAGTTCTTGAGAAGGTGCTCTGAGAGAGTCTTCTGTGTATTGTGTGTATTTCTTATTGGGGTCAAAAGTAGTAGTTTCAGATGGAGAAGAGCTCCAGAAGTCATGCCTCTCTCTCTCTCTTTCTTCTTTTCTTTCTGTTTGCCTGGATGGCGAAAAACTGCTGTTCTTTGCAGGAGATCAAGCACTCTCTACAGAACAAGCTACATCGATGTGCAGGGCCGGAAGATCTCGAGACTGCCGAGAGACTACTTCATCGATTTAATAGCAATCCAGGGGCATACTCTCATGACTTCATTCTCGAGTTTGAAAGATTCTATGATGTAAGGAAGGATACAAGATGCCCTTTTTCCTCTCCATCACAAATCTGCATCTATCTATCTATCTTTGATATCTCTTTGATCTGTCTATCTACCTTTGGCCTGTCTACCTTAGATCTGTCTATCTATCTTCATGATGATTTATGAAGCAGGGGGTCATACTAAGAAGACGAGGACTTGCAAATAGGTAGATGATCTTACAGATATTCATCGCGGCTCTGTTTCGATAAAGAGATTGTCGAAGAAACACGCGTCATATGTATCTGGTCACTGTGACGGTCTCGATTTCTTCGGGCTGTATATACAGCTTGTCACCATCCTGTACTAATTCTCATGTGCGTTGAAGACTAGAGTAGCTTGGCGACAGGATGATAAGACTCCACCTCATTTGTTCTTGTCGTTCTATGGATTTTCTATTTCAGCAATATATCAGCCATCATGTTTTCTTCTTGCGACGACCTCTGTCGAGATGACTCCTTAGTCACCCTATTTACACTTCTTTCTCTAGAAGGCAATATCATACATCTCTACGCTCCTCATCGTCGTTTAGCTCCTCTGTACTTATTAGGTTATGTATATAAATGTATATATATGCATGTGAAACATATATATCTGTGTATGTGTATGCATTCATGTAGCCACGGATGGTATATATATATATATGTATATATATGTAGAGAGAGAGACATGGAGGGAGACGATTGTTGTATGTGCCTGGCCGTGGCTTGATGATATTGATGGATGTGGTCAGGAGTTGAAGAGATTTTTCAATGCGACAGATCTTGAACAGAGATTAAGGGAATTACGATATCAATCAAATCCACGGGTTGCAGAGCTTATTGAGTAAGAACACTGACTCACCTCCATCTCTTCATTCGTCTTTCTCTTTCTCTTCCCCCTTGCTCTCCATCCATCTATCTATCTATCTTGAATCGATCTCTAATCTATCTACATCGCTTCTTCTTCTCTTTCACGTCCTGAGATCTGTCTAGATTTCCTTCTCCTTGTCTTGCGTCGTACAGCCTCTTTCTCTCGTTATAGACCTGTTAGAAGAGGCCTTACAAGCGAGTTCGGCTGTATGTCAATCTATCGTGTCAAGAGAGTTTCTCGTGGCTTGTACGGGTGGTGTGTTAATGAATCTGGCTCGACATGAGTGATAGCCTCATGTCGATCATCCTAGAGATAGATAGAGAAGGCATCTCACGCGAAGAAGAGGCAGATACTCTTCATCTCTCCTACATCTATCCTATATATATATATGTATGTATATGAATACATGAGCAAGGTGCAGTTGTGATGGTGTCTATGCTGATACTCGTAAGAAAAGTTTTCATGACGTCAGGGGGAGTGTGTAAGGCAGCAGGCCTTGTCGTAAATACGAGAAAGATAGCAGAAAAGAGTGTTTGTATTTCTCTATCTCTCTTACAGGTTTTCATCTCTTGTTCTATTGTATAGGAGAGGGGTGCTTATAAGACTCGCTGTTTCTTGTATAGGCGTCCTCATCGTGTGGCGATTTCTCCCGAGTTCTATCTCTCCCTTGTCGCGGTGGATGGTAAGAATGTAACATATATGTATATATATATATATGTACTTACCACGCATGAACGATTAGATACACGTATGTATGGAGAAGCTTCAACCACTGTATAAGGTTCTCTTATACTTACTTCTCCCCGCATCTTCACCCCACTCTCTTCATAACGTTCAAACCTCTTTTCTCTCATCTATATTCATCTACCTGTCTATCTATCTATCTCTATCTCTGATCTTGTACCTTTAGACCCTCATACAAAGCTTCTTTCTTTCCGTTATACCCACATAGAACTTTTCTTTTTCTTTCTTTCCTTTCTTTGTTATTTCAGTCGTTTCTTGGAATCGAAGGCGCGGTGTGATGATTCGACCGCGAGCCTCACGAAGCTTTTAGTGGCTTTAAGTGTCTGCTTAGAGCTTCGTATCTCTCTGACATGTCAATTGAAAGATAGCGGCTTGATTTCTTCATCTTCTACGTATCGAGGTCAAGATCTTCATCAGATACAAGATCTGTAAGCAAAGAGAATGCTATGCAGCTTTCTATGTGGGGGCGTATAGAGGGAGAGCCCACTTCTCAAAGAAACTCAGGAGAAAGAACAAGAGAAAGGGTCATTTCTAGAGAGATCTAGAGGAGATTCATGTTGATGCTTCTTGATCTTTTTTTTCGTATCGATGCTTTTGATGGCTGGTTGACAAGAGAACAACTAGCTATCTATCGATCAATCTATCTATGTATCTGTGTCGATAGATTGATAGTGTACAACATTCATTCAGGCGTCTTTCGTTCCGTCAGTGCACAGTCATACATGGCGGTAGATGTATCGATACGCGATGATGATGGCTACGTATAGGTGCATATGTCTCAAGGAAGGAGTATAGAGGCCGTATTTCTATCTATCTATAGATGCCTATATGTGTGTGGAGTTCGTAAGGGTGCTACGCAGATGAGTCAATAGACGGGGTGCACGTCATACGGATGATGTGGTGGTACCTACACAAGAGAACTCAGGTCTTTATGTATATCTATCTACATGTATATAGGGGTGTGTCTATACATGCTTGCTTAGAGAAGTTCCTGTCAAGGCTTCTACAGCGAAGATCATGAAGAATAGCACACGGGAACCTACCCTCTTGTCTCTCTTACTACGTGACGCTTCGTTCTTTCTTTTCTTTTCTCTTCTTCTCTTTTTTGCTGGCTAGTTATGTCATCTTTCTGGTTTCTCTAAATTGGTATCTACCCCCCCTAGCTTTTGTGAGAGCTTGAGAGAAAGTGTGAAGAAGCACTCTCTATGTCTTTGATCATGTCTGAATAACAACAAAGAATATGAGAAGGTCAGTCTCTCTTCCTCTTGTCTTTCTTTTCTTTCTACAGAAGTGACTAAGAAGAGACCCAGCCACTCACTTCCTCTATGATAATGAGAATTAGAGAGCAGAGAAAGAAAAAGAATGATGTATGTATGCCTGCATGCGTGCATGAGGTCTTCTTGTGAGATCGATTGATCTCTCAAACCGAAAACGGGAGGATGAAATGCGTCCCTTTTCTTTGGTCTTTCTTGGTTTTGTGTCTTTTCTTTCGCTTTCTTTCTTTTCAAGGCGATTAGCTGAGATTCTTCTGGAGGATGTCGCTTTCCTTCTTCTAAGTCGCGTAGAGAATTTACTTCAAGATGATCCTGATGACGGAAGGTGGCCAGAGGCGATCGAGGTATGTATCTATTATGTATGTATACATATATGTATGCATGTATATGTATGCGTGGGTATGTATGATGTATATGTATGCATGTCTATATATGTGTGTATGCATGTCTGGTATATGTGGATGGATGGATGAATAGGCGCTTGTATGAGTATGGAATTGGATGTGCTTTCTGATATGCGATCTGAGGATCTTCTTTCGGTTGGTTCTGTCCATTCTGTTCTTGCATCTGGATCGACAGGAGGAATCCTCCTCCATCATCTACATAGCCAATCATATATACATACATATGTCTATGTATATATGTGTCTATATATGATGTGGGTGTGTGTAACCTCCCCATCAGTGACTGAGGTGTGTGTCTGTGTATAATATTAGGGTGGGTCTACATCCATGAGAGGGGAAAGAGTCTCCTGGGACGCTTGTCATCTCTCCGACTTTAGTTCGGTGAATCAGTACGGGTTTTTTCCGTCTTCATGTTGCTTCTTCTCTTCTTTCTTCCCTTCTTTCTTTCTATCTTTCTTATCTTCTGTACAGGCCTTATGTCTGGCAGTTCATGATGTGAAGATATCTGGGATTAGGCGAGATGAATGCCGAGCCCTTGGAAGTGTAAGTCTTTCTTTCTTTCTTTCTTCCTTAGTCTTGTCCTTTGGGTCCATTTGAGAAGGATGGATTGATCTCCGATAGTTGGCATGAAGACTCGTACACCCCAGTCCATGTGTTAACAGATGTCTTCTCGTCTGTGTCGTACACCTCGAATCCCCTCTCACACAGTTGTGTCTTTTTATCCTTATATCATTTTCGTGCGTAGGAATTCCGTAGATAGCTACATATAGATCTTCGCAGGTAGACTTCCCGGGGAGATAGAAAGAAATCTCATTGCCACTCTGGGTCTTTTGTGTGTCTGTCTTTCTATCAATGTATACATACATCCCTACACATGTGCCAACTCACAACATTCCCTGGACGCGTCTCATATACATACACTAGACTATGTGGCTCTTTTCGTTTCTAGCTGTGTACATAGTTCCACGTGAGGGGAGCCTTCGGTACTATGTGTAGGTTGTCCTGTATGCCCCAACCAGGTGTCTGTACAGTGCGAGTCTTCTCGAGTGTCTAGGTATAAATCTTACGTATCTGTGGATGTATGTACACATGTAGCTTCTGTCGGAGGTTCACGTGCATGTTGTATTTCAGGAACTTTCTGCCCATACACGACGGGCGAGCCAAATGAATGAAGACTGGCTAATGCTTAAAGCCACCCTTGAACGCTGCAGACGTCTCTGCGAAGACTTCACAGATCTTCAGATCGTCTTATATTCGGGGCGAGCTTTAGCTCTTGGAAATGAGTTGAAACTTCCTGAACATGCGGTCCGGGTTTTCTCTGAGGCCACCATCCGCAGTAGCGTAGTCTTTCAGGTCAGTTTCTGCTCAACCTCACACACTCTCCTGTCTACCCGTATAGATGCATATATCAATCCATATATGCGTATAGATGCATATATCAATCCATATATCTGTACAGATGCATATATCAATCCATATATCCGTATAGATGCATATATCAATCCATATATCTGTATAGATGCATATATCAATCCATATATCCGTACAGATGCATATATCAATCCATATATGCGTATAGATGCATATATCAATCCAGATATCTGTACAGATGCATATATCAATCCATATATCTTTACAGATGTGCATATGTCTATTTTCCTCCTTCGCTCTCTCTTTGTATACATCTTTGGTGTCTTTCTCTTTCATAATTTGATGGATATTCCGTGTACGGATAAATGTGCATGTCTCGAGGTGTTCATCCTCATTATCAGCTCCCGCATCTGTCCTTTTCGAGTCATTTGTCTCTCTAATCTTGAAGGGGTAGTTTAAAGGGAATCGGTTTTCCGTTGTCTCTTCTCATCTATGCTGGGTGAAGAGGCAGATAGATAGATAGATAGGTAGCTAAGCGAGAGGTACACTGATCGATATGTTGAAGGCAGCTCAGTAGATAACTTCGATACAGCCGTAGACCTGTCAGACGACTTGGGAGAGAGATGATAGTGTAAAGCTTTTAAATGCTTACATCGGGGAGGTCACGCTACGTAGTGACTGCACCTAGAGCAATTCATATGGGTGTGTGTGTATGGTGTCTTTTTCTTTCTTTCCTTCTTTCTTTCTTCCGTTCGTTCGTTCTTTCTTTCTTTTGTCGTTGTTCTTTCGGAAAGAGACAGCGAGGAGAGATGTGGAATGTCGCCGGTCTGATGCATGCGAATGAGTCTAGGTGTTGATGTTCTCCCTAGATGCATCGCCACTCTGCTGTGTAGCTCAACTCACTAAGACAGGTTCATGATCTTTCTCTATCGTAGTCGTCGTCTTGTTGCTCGAGGAAACCCGGACTTCGTGTTATTTTTCTCCGGTGTATGTACACCTCATGATCTGGATTCAAGTGTCCCCTCATCTCTGTTTGTACTTTTGTCCTCTTTTTCTTTTCTTTTGTCTTCTTGTCCTTCATAGATATCAAAGTTATGCGGAGATCTCCTGCGACGCGTGCGATCTATCTTAGAGCTCCAGCCATATGACGCACTTGTTTGTGGAGAAGCCGTAGGCGAAGTGCGACTTTACGATACTCTAGAGGAAGGAGTCTTGCAGTGTATTCGCTTGAATCCATCCAATATAGCGAATGAGAGAGGAGAAGCCTTCTATTCTCATCACCTAAATGCCCTCAATGGAGATACTTCAGAAGAGAGAAAGAAGACAGGAGAAGATGGAAATAAGGACACCAACAAGACCGAGAAGAAGAAGAACAGAAACGTGAGCGATATCAATGAAGAAGATAATGCCGCCCCGGCTATCATTCTCGCTGCTAGATGTGCGACAGGAGATGAAGAGGTGGCTGGGCTTGACGGGCCTCATGGAAAGGTTGTAGGGATTGTTGTAGGTCATGACTTGCCTATATTAAGTCACCTAGGTAAGCGGAGATGCAAGAACGGCCGAGAAAGAAGGCAGGACGGCGCATCAGAGACACGATAGAACAGAAAGAAAAGAGAGAGGTAGAGACAGAGACAGGTGTCATCTTTTGATTGCGTACATTCATCCCGGAACATCCGGGGTGGCGGACTGCTGCTTCTCGGTGATCCACACGTTGGGTACGTGGGCCGCTACCATAGTATCCGTGTAGAGGTGTCTAAAGTATATATGTATATATGTGCATATATGTATATATATATATATACATACATGCATACTCAGAGCGAGGAGTTGTCCGTCCTATGTTCTCTCCGCTTTGTAGCTCCAGTGCACACACACGTACCCGTACATTACGCATATGCGAAGACTAAAGTTAGATGAATAAATAGATCAAAGGTAGAGAGATAGATAGGCAGATGGAATAGTTAGTTAGATATGTGTCGACATAGAAGCGATGTCATAGCGCATGTAATTTACTCCATGACTCCTCTACAGCGTAGAGGTTTGTTCTTTCCTTTGCGGTGTGTATCTCTCCAAGAAAGACACAGTATTTTTGTCTAGAAAGACAGGACTTCATTTCTGTATATCTCTCAGTACATGCATGTATACATGTACTGAGGATTTGCAGCTTTACGGGTGGTGGGGTGTACTAGGAAGGCGCGGTTGTCTCTCCAGATACATCAGTCGCCCTTTTCGTCTATGTAGAGATAAGTAGGTATCTCTATGTATGTGTGTGTATGCAAGCTTTTCTGACTTTACCACGATTTCAGCATTTCATACTCGCTCGCTCTTCACATGTGCTGCTATTCCCTCACTCGCTGTCTTTCTCACAGAATGTCTTTTTTCTATCTGTGGTTCCTCTCGCTCTCTTAGGCGTGCGTGCACGGCAGAGAGGCGGGCCTTTCGTTGCATGCCAAGAGCCTGGAGCCTTTGAGCCTTTTGTCGCTGCACAAGGAAAGGTTCTTTCGCTTTCGGCGAATTCTCATTCAGTTACGTTTGAGGTTCTTGAGGGACAGAAAGCTTCTGATGCTTTAGAATTGCAGAGACAGAGAAAGACTTCCCAGAACATGACAGGGGGAAGGGGAGCAGGTAGAGGAGCAGGATTTTCGGGGAGGTCAGATGAGATGGTCGCGTCTATGAAGATGAAAGATCCATCAAGGTATTCTATACCCACAAAAGAGCTCTCTCTCTCTATCTATCTATGTATCTATCTACAGAAGAAGATGGTTTTATACATCCATGGAAGAAGATGCGGGAGAGAGAGATCTGGACTTCCTCTTTCTTAAGGGATTGCAATCTTCTGGAGTCATCTAGAGATAGAGAACACTGTGCTATCATCTTCGAGATGTATCATCTAGATGTATCGTAGGGGTGAAGTCTCTTAGTGTATTCTGGCGAGGCATAGATAACAAACTCTCTCTTGGGTCTGTCTAGGTCTAGATTTCACCTCTAAAGAAGACAGCGCGGATATAGAGTTGGTGTGAGTCTGAACGAGGCACTCGTCTTTTCTTGTTCTGTGGCAAGTTGCATGGAACTGATCTTCCCGCTTTCTTCATTGATTCCTCCTTTCGGTGGATGGGGGGGGCCTTGCGTTGTCTGTCTGTCTATCGTAGACATACATTCACTAGGAACTTCTATACATGTGTCCGTGTATACGTGTATATATATGTATACACATTTGTGCTGGGTTGAAGCTTTAGGGTGGCTGGGTATAAGTGTGCGACCACTTGGTCTTTAGCTATAGAAAGGAAGTCTTTCTTCATCTGAATATCAGCTATCCATGGAATATCAGGATGTATGTGTGGAAATGAGTCTATGCATTCCTGGCCTCTCTCTATATATAGAGAGAGCTGCGTAAGACCATCCGTGTAGGAGATGCTGTTTCACTTAGGCACATTTCTCTCTCTCGTCGCTATCGATGCATGGTTGAGAGTGTGTACATATATATATATATATCCGTCTTTCTTCCGTCTGCGTATCCTTAGTCTATCATCTGGCTTTAATCTATCAATCAATGTATGTATCTAGATCTTTTCGAATTAGTGCCTATGATCTCAGTTGTTTCTTTTTCCTGGTGTGTTTTCGGTTTCTGCAGCTTTTCTTCTTCTGACGGAGGAGTGAGTAGTCCGAACTATCCTTTTTCTTCTGTTATTTCTTCTTCTCTCCTTCAAGATTCTTCATCTCCCCCCTCACCTCTTCATATTCACGATATGAGGGTCGAAGACTGTGGCGCTAAGGCATCTACATGCGCTATGCTTCGAATTCTCTGTGAAGAATCAGGCGGAGGGGCCGATTTCTCTCCTTCTTCTTCGCCTTCTTCCTTTGTCGATGGCATGCATGCAAATCACCACTCCACATCTCCTCCCCCAGTTTTCCAAGCTGCCAGGTGACTATAGCCACACACAAAAAAATATACGTCTATACACATCGATATATGTCTATACACATGGATATATGTCTATACACATCGATCTATGTCTATACACGTCGATATATGTCTATACACAACGATACAGATATCTCTGTATCTGTGTTGCGTAGTCATAATACCATATGACTGTATATAGAGGCGACCCGTCTTCTTGGATTGCGTGGTAAGGTCGTTCGAAGTGATCAACGCCGTATCTACGTCGACAGGAAGGTATCTGGAGAGTTTTTCTGATGTATGACTCTGTATCTTCTCTTACCTATCACCTGGAGACTTGGGAATGTCTCTCTTGTTGACGAAAGACAAGGAATCTCTTCGCTTGCGTACCAGGGTAACGGGAGAAGGCAAGAGTGTATGAACATGGATGTTTGTATGTGTACGCATATTTAAATATATATATATAGTAGATTTCGCTTGTAGCGCATAGTATGGAAATGTGTATGAAGGGGCATGTATGTGTGTGCGTATGGACGGGTATGTATGTATGTATGAAGACGTCGTCTGTATGAAGCTGTATGTTTGAATTTGTCTGTGACTGTCTTGTTGGTAGATGCCTGGCTTATCGATTCGGGACGATGGAGTGGCTGATAGAGAATCAGAATCAAACAGAAGAATTCCAAAAACTTATCGAAACCATGGAAAAAGCTTCTCCTGTAAGTTATGATGAGACACGAGTATTAAACGCCCACATTCTTGCCTCTTCTTTCATCTGCTTACAACAGCGGACAGAACAGAAATCGATGCATGCACATAATGGAGATATATAGCGGGTATCTACTGTGTCTGTTCATGGAGTTTTGTCTCTGCCCTTTATCTATCCATGGTCCTCTAGGTGGTTATCTATCTTGCACGAGCTACATGTATTCATCTATCTATTTATCTATCTTTAGCCTCTCTGTCTCTACTCAACGTAGGTGGCTGTGTTTAAATATGTCTGTATGAAATCTATGTATAGGGTTTAGGGAGACAGAGAAGAACTGAGAGAAGCGGACCATACAGAGGAGGCAAATTGCCATAGAGAGTGCATGATGCGCAACTAGTCTTCTTCTTCTTCCTTCTCAAATACAGGGGACCCGAGTCAAGCCCTTTCATCCGTCACCGCTAGTCTGTCTGTCTCTAGACAGACCTGTGAATGCCTGGTGTTCACATTGGTCACGAGATCGACATATATAAATAACACAAGGTGCTAGGCGTAGATAGATAGATAGCTAGATAGATAGATTAGATAGATTAGTTAGTTAGATAGATAGATAGATCATACGAAACACTTTATGAATTCACGTTCTTTATTTATGTACACATGTGTTTCCATGTATGCATATGCAGATAGATTCACGCATAGCTAAGTGTCTCCAGGGTGAGACAGAGTTGTCTGTATTGTGATTTTCATAGGGGCCGGAGCTCGATGAAGCTACATCTCAGATGCAGGAATTAATTCTGAACCTTGTCTTACCAGAAGAACTTCTTACGCCTGTCGTAGATCTTTTCGGGGGGCTGCGCTCTCGTCTTGTTGTCCGCTCTTCGGCTAATGTGGAAGACTTAGAGGGTAAGAAGAAAGAGAAAGAAAGGCAGACAATAGAAACCGAACATTATTCTTTTCTTCTCTATGATCTGTGTATGATGGAAGTGGATGTATGTGGTCAACCCCGAGCAATCCGTTCAGAGGTTTCGGTCTCTCGTGGTGTCTGTTTCTTTCTTTCTTTCTTTTCTAGCGGCGTGTTCCTGTTGAAGGTGTATATGTATGTGTTAAGAGAAGCACGCAAAGAAGGCACGAAACAAAGAACGGAAGGTCAACTCTTTCTTCGGTGTATGTTGGCAGGGATAGTTCGTCATAGTGAAGAACCTTCCATGCATGTATCGTAGACACTTTGCTTGATCTGTGAAGGATCGCGAGCAAACAGCAGTCTGCAGAGAGAGAGCGAGAAGTGTGGATAGTACTAAAGCGAAAACCTTGGCTGTTCTTCAGTCCTTCTTCTTTCAGAGATGCAAGCAAAAGAGATACAATGAAGGGGGAGGAGGCTGTACTGGATCTATCTTTGGGGTCTATCTATCTGCCTATCTGTCTTCATCTCTCTATCTGCCTATCTGCCTATGTGTCTTTCATCTATGTACCTACCTATCTGTGTTTCTTCTATCTATCTACCTTTCTATCTTTCATGTATCTATCTATTTATCTGTCTTTCATCTATTTATCTATCTGTTTAACCTCTTTTCTTTCCTTGTGTATGGATCTCTCCTCGTGTTGTTTTCTCAGGAATGTCGGCGGCAGGGCTGTATGAATCTGTAGCAAATGTATCTTTAGGGGATGGAGTGGCCTTTCAGTCAGCTGTAGTTACAGTCTGGGCTTCTCTCTATTCGAGGAGAGCTATTCTCGCCCGTCGTGCTGCTGGAATTCCTCAGGTAATAAAGAAAGAAAGGCGAATGTCAATCATGTCTCTTTCTCCTTCCTTTGTACAGACGTCTATCGATCTGTTGGTCTATCTATCTCTACAGGAATGCACTGAGTGGTTCTTTACTTTTTACATATAGACGAACGTATACATCTCGCCTGATACCTATAGTTGGATATTCAGTTACATATGTATCTATACATGTATATGTGTATCCATAGGCTCAGAGGATCGCTTTCAGATACACAAGTATACATCGTACCAATATGCTAATTGGTCTAAGTGTTTATATATACATACATATATGTTATACTTGATAGAGTCGGTAGGTATCTTTCCGTTGTTTCTTTCTTCTCACCTCTCTTGTCGATACCCCCCGTGTTTGTGAAAAGAACTCAGAAGTTACTTCTATGGTACACGTATAAAGAGTGTGTGGAAGAGGGATTTACAAGTTCCATTAAGCCGTGAAGAAAAACCACACATACAGGTCTAATCTTTCTGTCTCTCTTACTAGGTGACTTCGGTCTACGACTGTAAGATGTTCCTTTGGATCTTTGAAGAGACATACACCAGGGTTCGAAGAAGAATCTAGACTCTCCTCTCCTTAAGAGGTAGATCATCTGTGCATGCCTCTCTAGATGACAGATCTACGAGGGTGTAGGCGTATCCCACGTAGAGCAGTACGAAGAAGGCTCCGTAGATTTCTCCCCTGTCTGTCTATCATCTGTTTTGGGATCTTCTTTCTCTTCTGTCTTGGTCTTAGCATCAAGCCTGTATGGCTGTATTGATCCAAGAGCTCGTCACCCCTGAATACAGTTTTATCCTTCATACAGTCAATCCTGTCGACACTCAAGATGTTAATCATCTCTATGTCGAGATGGCTCCGGGACTTGGAGAAGTTCTTGCAGGAGGTCAAACACGAGGCTCTCCTCATCGAATGCTTGTCAATAAATCTACGGGTAGGGAAGGAAGGCCCCAGGATGATGAGCTTGCTTTTATCTCTCGTCGTATCTATCTTCGTTTTTCTTCACTATATAGAGATCTCTGTATGGATGGTTGAGCCGTTTCGGCTTCGGGTTGTATGAGGTGGATGTGGCTGACAGTCTCTCTCTCTCTCTATATATATATATATATATAGATACATATATATATACATAGATAGATAGACTACAGATAGCTCAAAGACAGGTAGGCCAATAGTGAAGAAACGTCTCTCGCCGAGTCCATGTATGACAAAGTGGGTGATGCGTATTGGATCTCCTTTTCTTTCCACACCTGTGGACTACGCTGATACTCACATCAACTGGATAGATAAGACTATAGATAGCTAGATGGATAGATACATAGGCTGGTCGATAGGTTACTGGTGGATCGATAGACCAGTGACGGTTAGGTAGATGGATCGAAGATAGTCAGGTGATGTGTTTGAACGTAGTACGCCCATCTGTGTGTATGTTATGCCTTTTCCTGTCGAATGACGACGAAGTAGATATAGTGTATCTCTTATCGGTCCTGAGTATAGAAATTCTTTTTAAACTTAACCTTCGAAGTCAGTTCTAAGACAGAGACGTCCCGTAAGTGGTTGCTCTTGAATGGTGCGTATGGTGGCTCTTGTTGATCCAGGAGAGCTAACGATGCTAGCCTTCTGTAACTACAGCAATGCCTTAGTCCCTGTCATGCCTCGGAGTAAAAGCTTCAGTACACGTAAGTTCTTCCTCTTTTCATTCTTCTTGCTCGTCGATCGATATCTGCCGAGATGATAAGAAGAAGAAAACTCCAGATGAAAGAGATCTACAAACAAAGAACAACAGTATCTAAGGGATCGATCGTACATTCTTTGGATACATGTGTGAGTTTTCTTCTGTGTCAAAACGCAAAGTCTCGTGTTTCTTTTTCTTCTCAATTCGAAGAGTGACTAGGAAGGAGCGACTAGATGGATTCTCTTCTTCTTGGGCAGCATATAAGACAAAAGATATAGGTTTGGAAAGCATAATGGACCATGAATAATAGACGTGTGACTCTATTTTCCGCAAGTGATGTCTACTCTATGTGAAGCGTTAACATCTCTGTCAACTCTCTTCTATATCTTAACACAAGATAATCGAGCAGCTGAGGGAGAAAGGACAAGGGTATGCGCGAGATAGAAGGTTGACTCGTATAACTTTCTGTGAGGCTTTCGGAGTAAGCGTCGTCATTTGCATGCACAGGTGATACGGTAGTCTTTATTGCATGCTTCTCCTCCTTACTGCTTGGAAGGAGACATGTGATGAGCTGTTCTTCTTCTTGCTATATAGCTACGGAGTCTTGAGCGTTTCTGATGCGCTTTCTTCCGCTGAGTATATGTTCTGTGAGCGTTTCCTCTTGTATGCATCGAAAGGACATTACCCTGTTATTCATATACAAGTCTCTCTCCCTCTCTCCTTTTATTTTTGCGGTCTTTCTGATTGTGCATGGTTGCTTGCCTGCGTGCATGTCCACGTATGGAGGCAGTCCGAGACGGGAAAGCAGGACAGCATGCAGTGGCGTCTACAAGTCCGTCAAATCTCATCAAGTCAAAAGTGATGGATTATACCATGGATATCTTAACACAAGATACGGGGTATCGTGTGCATATAGCTCACAAGTTAGCAGACGTGTCTGTTGTACTTGAAGCGAAGCTTGGAGGACCTCAGGTAAGGGGGAGACGAGGCGGGAGGAGGATAGGGATATTCTTTTGAATCCCTTTTTTTTGCATGCAATGGAAATGGAGCAAGAAAGCGCGATGTAGGAAACGTTTTCTTTCAGAAGACAATCTGAATGAATGGGCTATGAAACAATGTTGTTCCTCCTCTACACTAAACGCATGCGTTCTCAGAGGTAGCATGGCATGTAGGATGTAGGGTGGCTGTGGTAACGACCACGTGAAACAGCTACACCTCTTTCAGGGTGATATAGTCAGTGTTTTCCGCATTCCAGATCGTATCAAGATGAGCCGGACTTCCATGTCTGATGTGAGGTTTGGGTTTCACGTGGAGGCGTTGTCACTTGTAAAATATCTTAGGCCATGGGCAGAGTCTCAGCGGTGGGAAGGGGTAGAGCCGAAGTCTTAGTAGATACATGTATAGATTGGCCCGACCCTCTCTCTTGTCGGTATGTTTACGCATGGGGTGTATGTACACATCAGGCACGGTGTGTTCTTGAGTAGTCCCGCGTGTCTTGATTGTTCGTGGGAGTATTTGCACGCGTCATCATCAAATGCAAGCGTGTTGTCGCTTGTAATCATTCCTATTTGGTATACAACTGTACGAGTCTTGGCTTTGTATGGCTGACTCGATGAGCTGAGTACGTGTGCTGTGTGTGTGTTTCTATCAAACCTTGGTGGTTAACGAGAAATGGATGGTATGATTCGAGCAGCCCCAGTCTACCAGTCTGTCTATACACACGGTTTCACATGTGTGTGTACTACAGAATGTCTCCTCGAGTTAGTGTGAGGAGCTTCATTATCAAGCATTATTCCACCTTGCCTCTTTACTACTATGTAGAGTCTTCTATTCTCATACTTAACACATCGCATGTTTCCATGCACACACGTGCGTAGTTTGCGATTTGATTTGCTTGTCTGTGGGTATCTGTCTCTATGTATCCACCTGTATATGTATCTGTATATACATGTAGTGTATCTTTCACACGCGTAAAGTGAACTATTATCCTTCTTGCTTTACAGCGGCCTCCCGTTTCTGTGCTGTGCGGTCCCCCATAATGTGTGTCTGTCAATAGGACGTTGAGGGCGTGGCCTCCGGTGACACCATATGGATTGTTCAGTCTCGGCCGCAGAGTATGTGAAGGAGCTGCCACGGCTTTGGAGAGAAGAGGAGGGTACGTGTGTAAGGTCGTATCAAAGAAAGGGATAGAAGTTCAAAATTTTCTGAAGAGGACAAGAGAGGGTCAAATGGAAACAAAGAAATGAACTGTGCTGAAGGGGGGAAGGCCCACAGAAGCTATTCATCGTTGAATAGCAGGCGAGAGAAGCAACCAGAGTCGCGTGTATCCACTTGCCCGTGGTTCTGCCGTACCAGGTAGACGAGCCGGGTGAAGAAGTGTGGTGGAGTGCCGTATCTTTTCTTTTACGTTCTGTCGCTTCGCTGCATTCTTGGTAGGTGACAGTAGCAGTGTTTAAAGACTTCTTCTGGTGGCCGTCGAGGTCTTACTCTAACTCGAAGGGGTGTGTGTTAGTGGTGGTGGTGGGTGGTGTGCTGGAGTAGGGCGGTGTGATGGAAAGATCTTATCGGACAGGCAGAACGTAGGAGAGTGAGTCAGTAGGGGTTGCTTCCTGGCGCTTATTCATTTGGAATTAAGTTTTTTCGGCTCAAAGTTCAGCTAGAACTCCTGTCACACTGCTGATTCACGGCGGTTTCTTCATACGACCCACGAAGAGATGTTTCCTCCGTTACGGGTGATGGATGGTGTTGTGTCTCCCTTCGCGCGTTACGAAATTCTCCAGGCTTTTCTGTTCTGCAGGGGTTTCCGTAAGTTTTTGTCTTGGCCTGCCAGGGATTAACAAACCGGGGGGTTTACGCCCTCGCTGAAGTTCGGAGGTTGTTCTACTTAGAGAATATCGAAGTTACACTTTTCCACGCGCGTGGTGAGTCACACACTCATATCCGCATGATCACCACCGTAACTGGCGGTGTACACTACCGGCCGGCGGCGGCTAATAATGTTGGCGAGTTAAGTGTCGCTGCCTACAGCGCATGACAATGAACGAGCGAACAACCACTTGCTCGCCGCGTGGTGCTGCAGCGCCGAGACTTGTTATAGTGCGAAACTCTGGGAAAGGACGCCGGACCGGGGTCGCCCGCCGGACACGAAACTGAATGTCGGCAACTTTTTCGAGAGTACTTTAAAAACTCAGGACTGTACACTGCTCGCATCGGAGCACCCGAGCAAGGCCTTTCGGCAAAGAACGGCTGCGAGGCTCCTTGGTATGACTCCAGGGTCTTCCGCCTCAGGCATCGTCTCAGAAATCCTAGGGCTCCGCGGCAAAAATGTGACTCAAACTCAAGCGGAAAGGTCCCTTGAAATGCCAGGCACTTCAGGCGGAGTACCCTTACCGGCACTAGTTGAACAAAACGCTGTTCGGCAGCCACCGCACCTGCTGTAGGGGTTCTCGCGTCATCATGTGGAAAGAACCCGTACCTGCTGGATCGTGTCGTCACCTAGCGCACGGTCAGCCAACTGTTCCCGCGTTTCACGCGAAAGAGCTGGGGCCCAGTCTTCTAGCTCGGAGAGCCACAACTACCCGCCAGACTCGCATTTATCGCTGGCTGCATACCAACTCGGGGACCTGGCGGCATCCTGGACTCGGTGTCTGTCGGAGCGCATTCAACGGTGGTGTGAACGAGGTCCCGCACAAATTTATCCATGATCTCCCTCGTATACGCTGCCGTAGCGGTAATTCGGATTCTCGGTCGGGACATTGGGCAAGCCGGGTAGATTGCCGCACCTACCACCCAGCCCTTCTTCAGCAAACTGCGGCCAATGCAGCATACCCGCAAGGGATCGTTCGGGAAAACCACTGGTATCACTGTGGTGCATTCAACTCCCTCCACTTCGAACTTCCTATCTACCGGATAATGGTCAGGCCAATGCCCGTTTCCACTCCGGAGCGCCTTCCGCAGATACTTCGCGTTCTGCTGAGCCCGACCAATTCTCCAGCTTTGTTCCCCCTGCATTAGCCTAAAAGCCATTATCGCCCCCCCTGCCGAGTAAGCTGTCAGGGGGGCAGAAAAGACGCTTCCGAGAGCATGAAAATCTAAAAATTCCACGAAGTCTTGGTCGCCCGTGATAAACCCGCCTACCCCAGCAATTGATTTACTGAAGGTGCCAACGATGACATCTGCTGCCCCTGGCATATCGAAGTATTCCTCAAGTCCACGCCCTGTCTTCCCCAGTACCCCAAGACCATGGGCTTCATCGAGGAGGATTTTGCAGTGGTATCGCGTTGCAAGACGTTTCAAAGTGGGCAAGTCCGCGATGTCTCCGTCCATAGAGTACACAGACTCTACAATTACCCAGCAATTCCGGTATCGACTGCGGTACCTGGAGAGCAGTTGTTGCAGCTGCTGCCAGTTATTGTGGCGAAACACCATTTCCCTGGCTCCAGACAGCTTCATTCCCGCTCGCAAACTGGCGTGTACCCGACTGTCCGCAAGCAGCAAATCCCCTTCTTTCGCTACGGCACAAACACCGCTCATGGTAGCCAGGAACCCGGTGGCACACAGTAGAGAGTCCTTTCTTCCGAAGAAGCGACCCACAACCTGTTCCAAATCTCGAAGTATCGTGGCGTTGCCTCCAAGCATGCGAGCTCCATGATTTCCTGTAGCCCACGCTCGTCCCGCGGCCAACGCAGCTTCCTGAACCTGCTCGCAGGGCCGGCAGAAAGAGGTCACACGAGGTGCACACAGGTCTACTATATCCTCCGAGGGTGGGGATAGTAAACATCCAAACCCCATGGCCTGCCAAACAACGGAGGGGCTTGTGACACAGCTGTCGACAATGCATTAGCGCGCTGCAGAAGTACCTATCTACCCCCCGCTGACGTGCCCTCGTCTAACCCAAACATCGCGAGCCTTGGCGCTACACGTGTTTACTACTCGGACCCTACCAGTGGCTCGCGAATGAAATCCAAGTAGCTGTAGGAGCTCATCTGGTACGCCTTTACGCCTTCGCAGGTAATGCAGGTGTTCTTCACGTCGCTGACTTCGAATGCGAAGGGCCACAACTCAAGTGACTTCATAAAGCGCTTGATGTCGAGGTACGACTCTATTTCGGTTTCGTGCCTTCTATTCTCCAGGTGAAGCATGACTTTGGCAGCCTGGTAGAACAGTTGTCGGCGGCTGGTGCCTGAGCACCTGAGTTTCAATGTTTGCCAGTATAGCATGTATCCGAGCCTCAACTTTCTTCTCCATTTGTCAATATGAGAAAAAAGCTGACCGCCTCTGGCAGCAGACAAAACCTCAGAAAGCATTCGTCCGACGCCAGAGCCCTGCGTGGCCGCCTTCACGAGGGTGGTTTCGATGTCTCTAAAGGCTGTCTTCGAAGACAACGACACTGGAAGCAATTCTGCAGCGATCCAGCTCCAGCGTACGGACCCTGGGCTAACATCGTCGTTGAAGAAAGCCAGAGCGACACCCAGTAAAGACGCCGAGACAAACGCGTAGTGAAAGAAGTCGAGATTCGTCGCCCACTCCGCGTCTGCCGCTCCCCCAAGTACAGGAGCGCCTCCGAACACTGCGGTCGTACTCAGCATGTTGGTTTGCAGGCTAGGCTCACCAGCTGACAGACAATCCCCGCCCCTGAGTGCACACGAGAAAGTTCTTTCGGCGAGCCCGACACGTAAGACCGGGCCGTTTCGGACGGCAGCCTTTTCTGGTTCATCGCGCTCCCGGGCCGCACTCCACCTGGAAAAACATGCTGTTCCGCCCAAGGTGCCTGTTTACAATTTTCCAAAAGTTTCTGGAACAATACACGAAGAAACAGAAACAACGCCCTCTGCAGCCTACCCCAACAGCCAAGTCAGTGACCGAGCGCTGCCACAGGCGATCACCCTCTACGCCCGCTCTCTGTACTTTCTGCGTAGTCCCACTAAACACAGGGTATCCACCAGCTGTCCGGGAACGCCGCACACTCCCGACTTCTTGGCTTTCGGAACGAGAAGAGCGACTTCAGCTACGCCGATCACTGCGTAAGATCAAGGACAGCCGGAGGGACACCGACGAGTCAGGTGACACCGACATCTTCACATCTTTGTCGCGGCACATCAAACACACAAGCCCGTCTTCACCGCGCCCTTGACCTTCCCCTGGCTTGCCGTCCCTCGTTACCGGATGACTCGTTGCGGGACGCTTACAACCATCGACCACACATTCCAATCGTCATCGCCTCCCCTCATCACTGCGCGATTCGATCCCACAATCGACGATCGAGTACGCGCTTTGCACTTCAATGCTGAAGTCCACTGTATAGCCGACAGTGTAAGCAGCAGAGTGGAGACGCCGTCGCCACGCCTCTACGTCGCGTTCGGACGTCGCAGGTCCACTGGTCTCCGCGCGTCCCACATCGGGAAACCGACCGCCGGACGCTTCTCAGCGGAATGCCGGCCTCTCTCTGGCACCTGCAACGAAGAGGGCGGCCTTCGTGCCGAAGGTCCGAGAATGATGTGAGAAAAGCCGCACTCTCCATTCGTGCTCTGGTGATGGCCTGACAGCAAGCCGGCTGAAGTCCGCTGGAACGTGTGCCTCCCCGTGGGATCGTCAACGAAGGTTCACAGAAGTTTCACGTGGCAGAACGCCTGGCGCTCACAGGCGCATTCACCACAGGTAGCGCACGTCTAAGAAAGTTTGCGCGGTGATGATGGTTTGTATCCCATCTTGTCCACGTGGGTGAACCCCCCCCCATAGCGGGTGAGCACAGGTCAAGAATCGCGGACAGATTGTTCCGAAGCAACAACCGTCTTGGACGGTGCAGAGGATTTCGTGGCTGCCGGGGACGTCTTCTAGAAGCGGCAAAGAGCTCGTGCAAGGTTGGCACTGCGCTTACCGTGCAACCAGTGGCTTCCGGGGCGTCCTGGTCCGAGACAGTCTTCTACCGTTTATCGCAAAGATTTGCAGTTCCCAAAGGCGTCGCAACTAAACGGCTTTACATCCGAGCTGAGAGGAAAACGGTTCTGTACTGCACACACAGATCGGACTGCTTGTAGTAGTTGTGTAAAGGCATCCAGGTGACAGGTGCAGGTGTGTTTGACACGTGCAGGTATGTTGTAGCGAAAAAAGGGTACCTGTTAGCCCCAAACAGGTACTTCCTTCCCTACGTACGAATGCACCTGAAAGAAAGGTTACAACTATTTTTGGCAGTCGCCATTGCAGCTTCGGCCCCACCCCTCGTCAGATTTGGAAACCTGTTGCGACGGTACTGATGGATGGCAGCTCGGTTTCCGTGTGTCGAATGCGACGAACTCGGGGTGCTTTTCCTCTGACCGGACTCCCCAAGAGATCTCAGCCGGCGGTGTTGTGGTGGGTGATGGCACCGCGTCTATAGAGAGCGGTTCCCGCCGTCTTAGCTGGCGGTCTTGCCGAACACGCGACCTCTCGAACTCATAGTCGCGTCGTTTGAGGACAGGCGGGGCGCTCGTGACTGGTGTCTCTTCGGGTGTACTTCAAGAAGGCATCCCTCGTTGGTGACGCGTTTATAGGCAAAAGCTCGAGGGGGAACTCCAGCTTGCCTCCTGGTGACAGTCACAGAGCACATGGCCCCCTGGTTTTGCTCCGTCGGCGACCACTCTTCTGAGCCGGTGCCCGCTCATATCTTGTGTCGTCGAACGGCCTTGAGGTCGCTGCACGTTCGTGCCGGGGCTTTTCGGACTGACCTTCGGCTGACTGGGTTGGCAAACGACTCCAGATATGCCGACCCTTCACTCCTAACGTTTTACGGACCGCGTGGCTCGCCGCCTCCTGTACACAGCCACGGTGACGTGTGAGTTAGCTCAGCCGTCTTTTTTGAGGGTTTGCACATGTACGTATACATCGGCGTGCCGACGTAAACAGACCAGGATGAGCTGTACTACTATGATTAGACGAGCCCACGTTCAGCGCCAGCGAACACCCGGTTGTTTTCACTTCTGTCAGCGGGGCAGCGAGTGGTGTTTTCTCTTTGGTTGTCTTGCTGCTTGGTGTACCTTTTCGCGAGGAGGAGTGCATGGCGTGTGCCCCACGCTGGCATCAGATGAGGTCGAAGGGCGTTCTACAGAGCTAGCGCGGAACGCACCATTCTACCCCGAGCAGGTAGCAGCCACATTTCGATCGCTTGCCCAGCAAAACGAGGAACCTTCTCCTCCACAGACACCGGAGATTCCGGTAGCGAGCGACGCTGCGCCCCCCGATAGCGCAAGAGCCAGGCCGGCGGAGTACAGATCTGTGAGGACGTTGAAGCCGGCTGTAGACAAAATCGTAGCAGCACCCGCCGCTTTTCAGGGTATTGCTTGGACTCTTCTGTCTGTACTGATGCTCCTCATTCCGCGAACGCCGGAAGTCATTGTGGCTGAAGAACTAAGACGTGCCGCCCCATTTGTCGGAGCGATAGGAGCAGCCCGGTTTGGCCATTACTTGCTGTCCGTCTGGAGGAGTTTGGCGCACCGCCACCGCGTCCAGGAGGCTGACCGCAAGATCGCCCTGGGCTGTGCGAGGTCGCACGAACGGAGAAAAGAAAGAAAGGCTCTCTGGAAAGCTGTGCGTCGCGCCGCACCTCCAGGAATCCGGGGCATTGAAGCGTTAGCTGTTTTTCTGTGGCTGATGCGGTTTCTTTCCAGAGCATTTTCACCCTTTGCTACAGTCCCTTTTCTTTCCGCCCTTCCCGTCATCATAGGAACGATATACCGGAGCTGGGAAGAGCGACGTGAGGCCTTGAAAAAAGCCGAGCAGGACACAACGACAAAGTCAGTGTATGTCTTGGGCGTCAGCGATCGAGTGTAAGTGACCACACTGGACTCCTAAGAAATGATACCTCAAACCGCCGGAGGAAAGTATTTTGTGCGAACGTACTCCAGATGAGAGGAAGTCTTTGGCGGTCTGAGTAGTTGCCTGTTTGCTTACACTTATTTCCAAATTCCATGGTTTTGCGGACTGGCTCACCCGCCTGTTCATTGGTTTTCGCATCTGCGATCCTGATCGGCGAGTCCTCGCGGTGTACTGCAGACATCTTCGTGTTGAGATTCCCGCGCCACGTGATGCGAGTTCATTTGGGGCGGCAGTCACCCCGCCAACTCGGGTGTACAACGGGGAAGCATAATCTCAGCTGGGGCAGGCATTGCTTTCCCGCTGCCGAGTCACTCGGGGTCGATCCGGGGCACGCCAACTTCGAGATTTGAAACTGGCGTGGAAGGCACCAGCGAACAGCTTTCTCTACCAGACTTCGTCAAATCCTAGACAAGGTATTCGCTGTCAGGCTAACTGACGGAGAGCAAGACAGAGCCAGCAGCTCCACAGTGTACAGTGGACTGAACAACTGAAGAGAATGCGCAATTCTGAGTCCGCCGACTCGACTCGGAACTGCTTTCTGCTTAAGGAAAATTAAATTGCAGCCAGGAAAGAAGGCCCTCCACCGGCGCTCCCCAGAACAGAGGCCGACCAGAGCGCCTGGAAGTCAACCAGAGACGCCGGGTGGTCCTGAATTTGTCACCTCTTGGTTTGCATGTACATCTTCTTGTGCTGGAGGGATGCGCGGCGGACAGCTACCTACCGCGTGCCAGGAAGGGGAGCTCAGCCCGGCCGCACTAGGGTCCAAACAACAACAGCTACACAGTACGGCAGCACTGCGACACGCCGGTACCCCACTATAATCTGAAAGCGGTACGCTGATAATGCTATCTTCTCGGCGACCTAGGGAAAACAACAGCCGGTGCCGGAAAATGTCACAAGGCCTGCCTACTGAGATTCTCTACTCAAATATCCAGTCTGATGTAGAGCTTACAGTTCACCAGGTGCGAAACGAAGCAAGGTTGCAAATCTTTGTGAATTCTCTTTCAAGAGCCTCTTGATCGCCCGTCACTCTCACCAAAGGCAGCTAGCCTGTCAGTGACATTACTGCTCTCTTTCATCACACGTAGTAGGAAATTCCGAGGCGTCCAATGAGTAAAATTCAAATAAGAAAGCCGATGTTTCGGCCCGGCAGATTGCTGTACTGCATACGCCGCACAAGAAAAAAGCCGACAAGCACTACGGACAGACCGCTAACGTAAGAGCGGGGTACCTTTCCCGTGGAAGTATCCCTTCCGCAGTGAAAATGGTGTGCCTCTTGGCTTCTTTCTTCCTCGTCGCAGTGTCCCGAGCCCCCTCACGGTGAGGAGAAAAGGAAAGAGACAAAAACAAAGACGTCATATCTTTCTACTGCCGGCGAAGACACGGCGTTAAAACCGGGGTCGTGCGGTTGACGACGACGACCACACCAGGGAATCAGTGCTGTTAATAAAGAGCACCGGAATAAGTGACCACTACTGTTCAGTTCTCTTTTCCTTAGCTGGAGGATAAATGTGTGCGGTCACCCGGCGACCCGGTCTCATGAAAACAAAGAGGTTCTTCGGGATCCGAAACAAGCCTTCTGTACATACAATGCAGACAAAACCACAGCTGGACTTGTCTGAATACTAGGGCTCTGTACACACGATGCGGAAACCAAAGTCCTCTCCCAACCTCACTATGGACGCGTTCCTTCTGTGCATGCGACCCCGAAGTCAAAGCCCGCGTTTGAATACACCCTTCTACACATGTACACAACTATCATTTAGTTCTATACTCAA
>NW_027153456.1:33532-34118 GCF_002600585.1 Cystoisospora suis
TCTAGCTCGTCAACAGCGTCTCGCGCAGAATGGATGAAGGCTGCAGCGAATCAATAAAACACACATACACCTTGTCACTGTATTCATACAGGTTATCACCTGTGTATCCAATATACGTATGTACATACATATAGGGAGTTACAGACACGAGGACCGAAGACAAATGAAAGGTGGTGATGGGATTGAGTTTGGGAGTACCGTTCGCTGAAGTCTGTTTTCGGCTCGGTGAAAACAAACCAAAAGGATGGTATACCTATCTATCCCTTACTAGCTTTCCTTCTCTCCGTAAACGGTTGACGAAAATCCTCAAGAAAGAGTGACTTTCTCTTCAACTGGTTACCCTGCAAACTCCTACACCCCTCGCTCGCCTTTCGAGGGTCGGCGGGCAGTCACGGACACACATGAGCGGAGAGAGCTCGTTCTCCCCTTCCCCTCTTGCTTCGTATGGGGTGTCCTTGTAAGGCAACCTCTCCTCTCGCGTCAAATCTCTCTCCTTGCTCTCGAAGACAATCTTGACATCTGTCTGCGACGTCCTCATAAAGCTCTCTCGAACTGGGAGTGAACTCGTTGCAGTCTCCGTCAATTT
>NW_027153457.1:0-281 GCF_002600585.1 Cystoisospora suis
TCCTTTAAGCGGTGAGAAGCCGCCTAGGATTCGCTGTCGACCGCTCGAGGGGTAGGGTCGAGCGGCTCGCTGCGGTTGTTAGGGTCCCCTAGGACCCGTTCTCCTCTTCTATACTATCCCCTTTCTTAATTCTTTTTGCGTATTTGCTCTCTAAACGTGTTTTGCTACTCCTATGCCTCTTTAAACGAGGCCGGTCCCTAACCATTTCCCCTTTTTCCGGTCGTGTGTCTCTCTGGAGCGGCCGGTCGTCCCGCCTCCCTGGGAGGCGCGGTCTCCGGCCG
>NW_027153458.1:0-134 GCF_002600585.1 Cystoisospora suis
TGAAATACCACAGGCGTCGCGAAGCGGAACTGTCACTAAGGGCCTTTAGCGACTGCCGTTATGTCTGTCTTACACTGTAAAAATTTTCCCCCGCGGGGAAGGATCCCGGCCCACGGCACCACTTGTGCTGCCCG
>NW_027153458.1:190-527 GCF_002600585.1 Cystoisospora suis
ACCGTTTCACGTCAGGTGACCTCAGCACACCACAGCCAGTAGAGAAATAGTGATTATTGCGATAGTAAAATTTATCCCGGGGACGATCGGAGCTCCGCCCTCGCTCCCGGTGATCGCTGGCTGCCACTGAGTGCTGTCGCTCTCCCGCGAAAGTTTCAGAAATTCACGACCTAACAAACCAATAAAGCTATACTACCAAACGAGTAAATTAAGTTAGAAAATTAGTTAAGAATTGACTAACTCTCTACTTCCTATCCGTGCCTCGCTCCGCCGCCGGCGAGCGAGGCCCGCGCAACACTCCGCCTGCCACGCAGGTTCAGCGCCTGCCCCGGGTTGT
>NW_027153458.1:584-20883 GCF_002600585.1 Cystoisospora suis
TGTAACTAGGGACGCTAGCCTACCTATTATGTCCCGCGCTGCCCAGTCCGGCTGACCCGACACCGTGAGCTGGCACATCAGCAGCACGAACAATATCGCCCGGGGCCGGCTTGTAGCAAGGCGCCACCGCAGCAAGTCGAAGCAAAACTGGTGTGGCAAAAAATAGTGTTGTCACTATTTAACCTAGTCTTGATGCTATGGAGTAAGTGTGATGCCCGCGGTGTAAAGCGCGCTACGGGTGCGGGGAGACGGTGGAGCTGAAGAAGCAGGCGGAGTGTTGCAAGGGCTATGGTTGTCGAGGCAGGGCACTCCGCGTGTCAACCTGCGCGGGACGCGGCTCGGCCCCGTAGACCGTCAGAGCGTAAAGGGAGTTCAGCTGCTTTCATATATTATATTAGCATTGCGTAATAAGGGATCTCAGGTTCGGTGGTGGCGCACTACAGCGACTGCGACGGCAGCACAGATGCCACACGAATAGTTGGGCGGAGATGTCCACACAAGGCAGTGGCGCAACTGCGGCAGACTTACGTTTCCGAAATAAGAATGTGGATTGTCGGGCGAGACGCTTAAGAACTTTTTCCTTCGCTCTTAAATGAGAGACCGAAATGGTGTTTACGGTTCCTCTGTCGAGCCATATCGACCTAATGATGAGTGGCTCCCTTTCAAGGAGTTTTGTTCAGACGTGTCAGAAGCCCTACCGGCACCCACACACGGCGATAGTCTCCCGCAAGCTGAGAGGGGGAAAAAGAGAACTGGACAGCGTTGCTTCGGCAACGGCTGTTGCTGTGCGCAAGTTGAAGGGAGCGATTTTTTTCTCCGTGACTCGTGTGCGGCCCCTGCAGCTCCGGTGTGCTCACGGCGAACCCGGCCCAGGCCCGCACACGAAGTGCCGCAGCGCGCTCGTCCCAACCGGGCTGCCTTAGAAACCAGGAGTAGAAGTGCCCGCCCCAAGCTCCAATAAACGGCAACACGTGCACCTCAGAGAAAATTCGTACGTCTACTGGGGTATAAGCAATGAGTCAACGGGATGTTGACCGTCTGGGTGCCATGTTGCCATGGGTGCAGCTTAAAGGAGCTGAAAGAGACACTGTTAACAGAGCAAAGAACTACGTAACGCGCCACGCACCTCGATGCTCTCAGCACTCTTCAAGAGCAGAGTCCGACAACGTCTCTTGGGGTTCCATCCGGGGGGGCGGAGGCTATCAGGTGGTTCTCTAGGAGAACAGCAGCGCGAAGTCCTTTTTTATTCTCCTAGAGAGGTTCTGCTCAGTGTCTGGCTGCCGGGTGCCAACTTCCGCCAGGCGCAAGGCACTCCCTCGAACCGTGAGCTGCCTGCCTGCTTCCCCCCAGCTTCAGCCTCTCAGTCGGTGGGAAATGTAGGGCGGCACATGCATGCCTCGAGTATCAACCCGGGTTAACACGTTGAAAGCTTCGCCCGTGGGACATCCAAACCCAGCAACTCATTCGAACCGCTTAGCTGGACCTGGCAACGCTCCGCGTTCCCACTTGCTAGCCTGGTGGCCGTCAGGTTTTCTCCTGATTCCCGGACAGCCGTGCTGCTTGACGGCGCTGTGCACGTAGGCATCGTCGTTCCTCTTTTGAAAGTGTTAGCTGCTCTTACAGTCCTTGTTTGTCCATGGACCGAAAGACTCTGCGTTTTTCACTTCTTGAGACTCGAGCGACTTCTGCTCACATCTGACCTTCACTGGATTAGCCGCTGCATTCGCTAGATTGAGCTGTCTACTTATTGTCGAGAACAATGGTGGCTCTCACTCGGCTGATGAAAAGCTCAGCAAGATTTTTGCAGCAGCAAAAAACTGTTCCACGCTGGCAGCTCACGGAGGGCGACCGCTCTATCAAAAGGAGATTCAAATTTAAGGATTTCAACGAGGTCAGTTACCGTCTCATGCTGAGTGGCCTAACAACGCTTGAGGTGGAGATGCTGTCCGAACTGAACAATAGTGACCGTGGACACGTGCCTCACTCTAGCAGCATGAATCAGTCAGCGGGGATGACCTGCATCGTCTGCCGGGCCGCGTACGCGGTTGTTCCGTGTTGCAGCGAATGAACAGACTTCTGATGGTGTTGTCTCTTCTAGGCGTGGGGATTTATGACCCGTGTAGCCCTCCAAGCGGAGAAGATGAACCACCACCCCAACTGGAACAACGTGTACAACACCGTAGAAGTGGAACTATTCACTCACGACGCGGGCGGCCTGACTGACAAGGACTTCACACTGGCTCAGTTCATGGATAAGGCGGCAGGAGCAGCTGCAGACTAATACTGGGCTCGTTGGTCCCTTCCCCCGGAAGAACCTGCATGCATTGGCAGAGTCATCGTACTCTACCGTGTACCGGGACTCCGTTGTACCGCGATAAGTCCGGCTCTCATTGTCGTGTAGTCTGCCGGTCAAGAAACGCATTCTCTCCTTGAACGCTCGTGCCACAGGCTAGCCGCGAACCGTGGCACTCTTCGCAGCTAAAAGTGGGGAGTTCGCTACTGTATTATTCCGCGGCTCCCACTGCTAGAGAAGCAAGTTCTGCCCTCACGTTGAGTTCATTCCGCCACCTATATGATCGCCGTTGCTGGCACGTTACCGCTGCTCGCTTCGCATCCTTGCGAGACTCGACCATATGATTTGCTGTCTCGAGAGACCTTCGCTTCCTTCCATTGTGTTGATGATCAATGTGGGGCCGGATAAAACCGAAAGCGGCCAGGGATGCATACGTAATCACACTTTTCACTTGCGCGGCTGGTAATGCGAGCAGCTAGCACTCTGGCAATCACGCTTTGTGTCCCGTCTCGTGCGTCCTGTCTTGAAAAACATATTACAGCTTGGGGTGTGCTCTCACTTCGTGAGTCGGAAAGACCCCGAGTTGGGGAGGGGCCGTTCAACCTTTGTCACTGTAGAGCTTTGACGAACCAGGGGTAACCCCTGTGGGTGCCGACTCCCGCAAAGCCAACAGGTGATGCAGTTCAGGTCTCACTTGAAGGTGTACACGCCCGGAAACCGTGGACGTGAAAGCGCAGCGTCCAGTATCAGTACCAGAGAAGAGCAGAATGGACCGTTGCAAGCAATTTCGAGATGGCTGCTGCAGCCGCGCAGCTCGGCAGTCTACCATAAACAAAACTCCCGGTGTGGGCAACAGCAGAGCAATCACGTGGGTGGCCGCGACAAGAAGCAGCGGTTTCGGGCACACCTTGGAATCACATCCAACGCACCGCACAAAGCGCACCACAAATGCACACACGGTGCTACCGTCCACATGGCTCAGGGAGGGGACACACAGGATCGGTGGCTGCTCAGGCGGCATCTTGCTTAAGGAGCGGCGCGAATAACCGAGCTGAGGAGCTCTTGCCTGCAGCCAAGGAGCGGCACATACCCGTGAAAGTTACATCGTTGGACAACGAAAAGGCGATCGGCTGCAAGACAATGCGGCCGTCCAACAGAGTCCGTGTCAGCGTCCTCAGCAACTGAGCCGTAGCTGTGTCCGATCCTGAATTTTCCACGGAGGCCTACGCGGGAGAAGACTGCCTTCTGGCTGCCGAGGTTACGGTTTGCAGGCTCCCTTTGCTACGAGGAAATCGCGTTGTTACTCACGTTTACAGTATGCCTGCTCTAGCACACAGTACTAGCTAGCGGCGCACTCTCAACGGGAAGGCTAGAACAAAACAGCACGTAACGACACAAAAGACACCGGACATCCAGGAAAGGGAGTTACCTGCCGGCCTCAAGATACCGCGTCGCTCGGATTCTACTAGTGGATTAGAGTGGCAGGCATCAAATGTGTACACCCGGCCACCACGGGGAGGTATGTCTGAGGTTGAGTCAAGTACTTACCCCAGAAGAGTACGGGCTTTTGTCCACTCATCCGCCGCTCCCGCACCCTGCTGCAGCAGCTCTTGAAGAGCGGCTGTCGCACTTTCTTTGTCAAGAAGATTCACGGGCACCACCTCGACACCAAGAACTTCTGCTGTGCAGCAGCCGCTGTCGTCGTCGGGACTGAGCGCATGGGAGGACCCGACCAATGTGGGGGCTCAGTGTGAAGAGACAACCCTACACCGGTATGAGGCAGGCTCGGAGCATATGCGCGCCCAACGGAGCGACTCGGGAGTCAGACAGGAAGAGAAGTGCTACGCGAAGAGACGACCACAAAGCCACGAGGTCACCGAACGTTCCCCAAAGCACGAAAGCTTCTTGCGGCTTCGCAGACCGGCACAGGACACTTGGACTGGCAGTGTTCTTATGCCGGGAACACCGTAGACAGCCAGGTTGTCTGGAGTACGACTACAGAGTTCCAACGTGCCAAGCCGCCCGTTGGGATGCCGGAGTCAATATCTTTCTGGGTTCGACGAACCGCTCAACCGGGAACTCACATCAGCTAAAAAGCTGGGGGCTCTACAATAGCTCTGTTCGGAACAAGTGACATACCTTTTGAAAATGACAAAGCCATCGCTAAGAAAAAACTTCTCGACCTCGTCCCCGCTGTCAACCTTCCTGACAATCACTTCGCCCGCCTTCAGCCGCGCCACTGTCTGCGAGTGGCCGTTCGTGAGGGTCATCGCACCCTCACTCCCTATAGCAAGTCAGTCGGGAAGAGTAACGAGGAAAGAACAACTGAAGGAAGCTTGAGGATCGGTTATAGCAGCACTGGAGAAGACAAGTACGGATCCGCGTAAACATCGGCATTTATCTCCTCCAATGTCGCTGTCCCGCTTAAACCACCGCGTGCTGAGAAGTCCTCCTAGGGGACTACGGTTCAACGACCCGCAGTGGCCGGGACTTTAGAATCCACTGTATAAAGGTGTGACCAATAAAACCGCCGACGCAGTTCTAGTCCTGCTTAAACCCCTGCCTCATCATCGAAGAAAACGAGCGCCCAGCCTCTGCGGTATTTGGAGGATGGGCTGTAGGAAAGGATACGGCGCGACGTCTGCACTAAGTGAACGAGTGACGTCAAATACGCTCGCTAACTGCGTCCACTGCAAAAGCGATCCACCTCTTATCCAGGCTCATTCACTGCAGAACACCAAAGTCCGCAGTTGAAATCAGGACGCACACGCAGGTTTTCTGTCAAGTATGTAGTCGCCTTTTCATACATGTGTCTGCCTCTCGCACACTGTATGAATACAAACCTGCAGCTATACTGCAGTTGCACTCTGCACTGAGACTGAGCATGTACAACACTGTCGAGACGTTGAGAAGAAGGTTCGTTTTAGAGAATATAACAACGCTGCTGCCGAAAGCCACTACACACAGCGTGTATTCCAAGAGCGTCGACTTGCAAAAGATTCTTCCGAACTGGCGGCAAAGTTTCTACGTCGGGCACTCTAGGTAGCCCGCACAGGTTCAGCTAAGAGGGAATTCAAATGCACGTGCAAAGTGAAAACGCCTGTAACCGGGAACTTGCGCTTCTCGTCCACTCACTCGCCGGACACGTGTCGACCGCGCCCCATGTGGTGTGTGGGCGTGGGCTGGTCACTGAATATTGATAGCCTGTAGAAAGATCTAGAGTCTCCGGGTGAACTGGATCCATCTGACCGAACACGCCAGTTGCGCCAATGTACGTGGGGAGAGGTTCTCAGTTCAACCTGTTGTCTGAAGTGTTGCCTGGTGTATGCGAGAACTTGTTCTGTCAAAGTGCATACGCGCACCTGGTACCGTAACCGACCGGATGGGTGACCTCACGAAAATGGATTCCGAGGGAGAGGAAAGGGTAAGAAGCAACTGATTCTTGTGGAGAGTGGCCTTCTGAGAAGACGTCGAGAAAACCCGGAAGGATCCAAACGCACTCAGACTGGTGGCTGGCAGTGGCCTCCGGCACGGGAGTTGGCACGCCAGAGTTGCTATAGAAAAGCAGCTTTTACGGAGCAGATGTGCCGCGCACATTTTGAAGGGAAGACTACCCAGAATCAAGAGCGAAAAAGAAAAAAGCGTCAAATGGCTTCTTCGAGAAAACCGCTCACCATTCCCAAGCGTACAACCATCTCACGCCTCGCTTTCCAGCACCTAAAAGCGTTACACGGAAAGCAGTAGGCCAAGATATTGCTAGTCCTTGGTGAAGGAAAAACTGTACCATTGGCAGCCCGAGAAGATCCGACAGAAAGTCCGGAACAGAAAGCGGTCCGCTTGCTTTTTGTTGTCGCATGCGCATGCCCTGAAAGCGGGTGCGACCACAGGGTTGGCGCTCAAATACGTACCACCTAGACCACGTGCGAGGCGGTCCCGGAAAGACCATACAGGCAAAAAAAAAAACTGTCCACCTGTCCCCGCGAGAGCTGGCGAATCGATAGTCTTCGAATCTATGACAAGGCGCTAAAACAGAGAACAATGGTTGAGTGTTCGCTGGCGCAGTTCGGTGCCGGACTTCGGTTGCCACTTGCCCCCCTGCTGGCCGTGGAGGCCTGCGGGCACACCCGGTGAGGTCTGCTACCACGCCGCCAAGGCCGGCTCACAGGACTGCGGAGACAGGGCAGGAGGCACAGGGGCAAACTTAGCTTGCTTCGGAGATGTTTTCGCGCGGGACTCCCGTCAGGGTAAGCGGAACAGCAGGCGGGGTCAAGAACTGTGCGTATGTTACACCGAACGGAAAGAGATTAGTGATAGACAAGCGTCACTTTCTCCTCCCTCCCCCTCTGTAGACAACACGCCAGTACGTCCAACCAGAAGCCCGGAGAGCGCACACCCAGGTTTAAATCCATTTACGATGTGCCAGGGTCAACGGAAGTGTTCTGATCTCATGCCTTTTTTTGTAAAGCGCTCCTTCGCCTAACTTGGAGACAGCTACCCGGTGGGCGTCGCTGATGCTAGCCCTGGGACAGCATCCGTGTGTTGCCCGTGTCTTGCACTGCACATGCACCTCTTGAAAACGTTTGTTCGTCGTCCAGTGCGTTGAGTACATTCGCCCCTTAGTGTGTATATGCTGCTTTTTTCCCGTGAGCCCTCGAGCTCCTAGACGCGCGTCTTGCGGCGTGCGGTCGCAATTTTGCTTCATGCGTGCAACCGCGGAGTGGCCCTGGATCTGCCCTCCGAGGCGTCAGAGCTGAGAAATTTGGACTGCTTTCATGCACTCGGTCGCACAGATTGGCCAACTTTTATCGGGTCCAGACCACAGTATCTTATCGAAAGCCAGCTTATCCACTTCGCTTGGTGTTTCTGTACAGTGTCAGTCGAAAGACAAGTTTTAGCAGCACGCTCTTCGAGCGCCGCGGAGACCCCGGGTCTCCACTCAGAGGATTGCCTGGTCCCGTAGCTCCTCGGCCATCCACACGAAGCTGACTTGGACGTCCCCACTGTTCCGGAAGCGGGCTTCACTTATTCCAGGTTCTCCCAGTCACTGTCTTCGACGGTCCCCCGCCCGTCGTCAAACGGCAAACATTGCTCGCCAGGCGACTGGAGCATGATCCGTTCTTTCTCAGCGTCACAGTGTCAGTCGTGCGTTCTAAAGCTCCTGTGACGCTACCCTGAATGGGTTGGTGAACGACTACGTCTACAACCGTTCTCTGAGGCCCTGTCCTGCCAGTCTATCTGTCCTCACTTGCCCTAAAATGGCTGTCCTTCCTCTTTTTTCTCTCCTGTTCACCCTTGTTTTTTCCTTTTCTGCCCTCAATTCGCTCGCTCTATCATTCCTCTCGGGATCGGAGAAATCTTCCTTCCGTGCACCAGTAACACTTACCAGCACTCTTCTTCCTCGGTGGGTCCCCGCCGATCAGCTGTGTGCCTTCAGAAAAGCACAAGCAACTTCTGGCAATCCGGCGTTCGTTGCCAGCCCCGCGTCAGGTTTCTCGTCTGCTCCTCAGTCGGCGGTTTCTTTTATAAAGTACGAACTTCCCGGGCACCCTCGCACTGTTCTTGATAAAGGAGCAGGTTACCTACGACGGACAAAGCAAGCTCCCCAAGCGGTGGATAGTTCATTTACGAACTCTGCGCTGTCGACGAGATTTCCTGGATCAGCACACAGAGGCGAGACAGAATCTGATGGCGCCTTTCAAAACTTCCGAGCTGAAGCCGTGGCGCTTTTTCCCGGACAGGGTGCACAGACCTTAGGTGAGTATCTTTCAGCTATACGTAAGCGCCTCGCTTGTCTTTTTCTCTGCAACGAGTAGAGAACTATAAGTTTGCGGTGTGGAGAGTTCAAAGGGCAGGGTGGAGTCCTTTCTTGAAGTCCCGTCCGAGCTCTTCCTCCCCTAGAGCCAATGAACCCAGATACCGTCTGCACTTTCTTACGCAGACGTGTATATTCTATTCTAATGGTGTACCTCGAAGTTAACCTCAGTACTTTCCAGACTACTGCTGTGTGCTCAAGAGGACATGGCACTGAGTCTGTCCCTTTCTTTCCATGAAAACGTGAGGGAAGAAAGGCGTCAGGAAAAGCGTTGGGGGGCCGTAACGAAGCGTTTCGACTGGACCAAGCAGAGGTCGCGTGAGTGCCTTGAAACGCTGCTTTTGTCTTTGACTTAGGGAGGTTTGTCCTGTCGCGGCATTCTTTGCCTTTTCAAGCCGGAGATTCTCCGTTTCTTTCTTTTTCATGTCACGGGTTTACATCCTTCTCTGACGGATTCACTGTTTGTGTTTCGAGGTATGGGTGTGGAAGCTGCGAGGAGTTGCGCCGAAGCCAAGAACCTTTTCAGAGATGCTTCAGAGGTCGTCCATCGCGACCTACTGAGGCTCTGTGAAGAGGGCCCGGAGCAAGAACTTCACCAGACAGAATGGGCACAACCAGCACTTTTGACAGCGAGCATGGCAGCTGTGGCGAACTGGAGACAGCGTATGAACCCAGATGTAAGTTTTGCTTTCACTGCTCCTCCTCCCACTCCCTGGCCCGCTTCGTGAGATTACTTTTCCTGGCTAAGGCACGCGATTCATGGACAGGTCATCTGCACCGACTGGACGAAACATTACCACGACTGGGACATTATAGCCTTCCTTTCCTTTGTCTCCGTACCACTCTGTACCGTGTTCTCTCTCCCCACTTTCTTCTCCGGGGCTTCTTGTCTTGCGTTTTCGGCGGGTCTTCGCTCGTAGCCGTCTTTGTCTCCTGTACGGGTCTGGAGATCCATAAGTTTCCCTCCTTTGTATACGTACAGGTTCCGTTGCTCAACCTTCCTTGGATGGTGCCCTTCTGTCGTGTGTTGTTATCGGTTTTCTACAGAGCCCGTCACCAAGCATTTCTGCCTGCATCGGCCTGTCATTAGGAGAGTATAGTGCGTTGTGTTTCGCGGGTGCACTCTCGTTTACGGATGCCGTCCACCTTACACGGCAGAGGGGCATTTTTATGCAGCGAGCCGCAGAGCACCATGGGGGAGGCATGGCCGCTGTGTTAGGCCTCAATCGCGAGCAGATTCTTCGGCTCCGTGACTCTGTCATCACAACGCTTCGGTCTTCTCGGCAATCACCAATGAGCGGACCCGCTTCAGAAAAGGGGGAAGGCCATGCAGCAAGTTTGGCAGCTCCAGACGTTTGTGTTGTAGCTAACTACCTGTGTCCTGGGAACTATGCCATATCCGGAAGCACCAGGGCACTAGATATATTAGAACAAATTGCACTGAAGAAGACGACGCCAGAGGAGGATAAAGAAAGAGGGTTTCCTCGTGCAAAGAGGGTTGTGAGGCTCAAAGTCAGTGGGGCATTCCATAGTGAAATGATGCAGGAGGCAGCCGAAGGACTTAGGGAGGCTCTCGCAAAAATAGAGCTCAAGCGTCCCCAGATTCCCGTCGTTATGAACGTCGATGCAGGCACGCATGCAGATCCCGCTGTGATCAAAGAAAAGCTCATGAGACAGGTACCGGAATGGGGACTACAGCCCTGCATTTGGCCGGAGTGCGTAGAAGTACACCCCGAGTGATAGCAAGGGATCCGTTGTGGGCGAAAGGGTGCGCTGCTACGGCTGCTAACGGCGATGCGCACATGGTATACAAGTTCCTCAAGACCGGCTGGTCCACTTTACTACGTGGGTACAGTGTCGCCGCCCCGCCGTGTCTGACATATACAGAACATGCGTAACGGTGAGACTCCGCGCGCCTCTGCACGCAGGTACAGCACACAGTACAGAAGTACAGGGTAAGTGCACTTTTTCAGGTATGCGTCGTTAGGTAAGAATGTCTGGTCAGCGTGCGTGGATACGCTGAGACCCTGTGCATCAGGTTTGAGACGAGAACTTGTCTGCCTGTGTGCCTGGCTGTTCTTGCCACGAAGGCACGAAGAAAGTTGCACGTGTGCATCCTCGTGCGCTGCTCGCTGTTTGTATATTCTCTTAGCTAACGAGCTCCGTCCTGTTCGACAAGAGTTTGCAGTTGCTCGTGGATCGCGGTATGCGTGAGGGATTCGAGTTCGGTCCGGGCGGCGTCCTCGCAGGTCTAATGAAGAAGATTTCCCAAGACGTCAAAGTACATCAGGTTCCGTGAACGTTCCGAGGCACTGATCGACCGGCAGGCGCTCGAGTAGTTGTTCATGAGAAAGGAGCTTGTGAAGACGCGTGCAATGGCAGTGCATCCGGAGAGTCCTCCGGCGCGCCGTGCACCAGGCCAGAGCAAACGTTTTGAGAGGGTGGAGCTACGAGGAAGCGTAGCTCTTTTGTCGTCTGTCCCCTGTCAGTCTGCTCCAGATTCCTTTCCTTTTGCCTTCTCTGTTCCGTCTTGTTCTGTATCAGTTCAGTCACAGACCGAACATAAGCTGCTTGTGGAACTGCTGTTGAAGACTTTGTTCGTAAGCGGATGTACCGGCTACGAGAAGCGTTCAGGGCGTGTAAGCATGCACGTTTCCTGATCAGTCGAATCACGTGGCGGAGAGAAGGCGTGCACGAGAGAGAGTGGCCTGGCACTTTCGAGACTGTTGATGATCGCATACTTGTCATCGATGAGATTGACGTCAAGATAGGTAGAGATCCGAGAAGTCTCAAGACGCAGCCTGGTAGCCAGGTATTCTCTAAACTGGACTCATTTCACTTTTGCTTCATGCAAATGGCATAGACTGACACTCACCAAGCCGACGGGCCATCTGTTGAGGAGACCTCCCCTTGCCGCAAGAAAAGGACTCGTGGGCGAAACACGTGTGCAAACTGAATTTGTGACGCAACTTGCCATGGGCAAAGTTCCCGCCTACTGAAACAAAGCGACACTCTCCATCTGCGCGGCGACGAGTGAGAAAGCAAGCACGCAGACCTTGCTCAGAACGCGCAAGGAGCCCAAAGATCTAGTCGAGTCTCAGACAAAACACAATTGCAGCCTTAAGCCAGAAGAAAGTGCCCCATTTGGCTGTCTATCTACATTGTCTCGCCGCGTTAGTACTCTCACAGTGTGACGAAACGGGGGTTCAAGCCAGCTCCGTGTTCGGTATCCACCCGGGCTGGAAACTACTTTGCAGCAGACCACGGAACTTCTGTTCTGACTTAGACTGCGTCAGATCTCGAGGGCAGGCTCAATTCAAGAATATGGATTCTTCTGGACGGACAGGACAATGCGAGCAACAGTCAGAAAAGCTCAGGGGGGACGCAGGGTAACTCGACTGGCGCACTTCCTGTCGAGGTGCTTGCAAGGGTGGCGGACGCGAGTGCATGGCAGTGGACGACGACTTCATCTCCCTGGAGACTTCCTGAACACGCAGTAAAGAATAAACAAGGGTTTACGAAGATACAACAGGGTAATCACCCCGGGTAAGAGCGGCGGCCTCCCCATGCGGGGCACAGCCCCTCCTGTTCACTAGGTTCTTAATACGTCAGCTGCCTACAGATTGCCTTGCCACCAACAGCTCCAGTCCCTAGTACGGAATTGCGAGGCTCTGATTTCCACCATGCTTCATCGTAGCGACACTCGAGCGCGTACCCGCCCTCCACTTCCCCCAGGCGCCAGTCGCCTGCGGTCTCGGGCGGGCTGCTACATCTAAAAGTATGACTGGACTGCGGTGGTGTTTGCGCTCCTCGAAATGAAGCCTCGTCGTACAGTGTTCACACCGCAAGCTCGGCCCGCTGGTTGTCCTACGGAAGTCCAGGTTGGCTGCTGTTTTGAATTCTGTGAAGGCCAGACGTTATCTGCTCATCTCAGTAAGCTTCCCGTACCTGGCTGGTTCGCACTAGTGCCGGTGGAAGTGGTTCTCTCTGTAGATTCTGACCGACATCGTTTGGACAGGCCTGCTGATCCCCCTTTTCTTGCCGAGACACTTGGGACGCAACTGGCTGAGGTCGATCTCTTGTGGCCATATGTGGTCCGTAGTCCAGGAAGGAACTCTGCCCGGTTTGTTGGTGTACGTAATGGGCGTGGTATCCAGAGACGACTGATCCCGCACCGGACTGCAGAGTAGCTGAGCTCAGCGAGCGAAGCTGCTTCGTCGCGCTCTCAGACTGCCTCTGGTAAAATTCTGCCTGCTTTGGTGTCAGGCGGTGAGTCTTCTGTGCAAACTCGGCCAGAGGGATGTAACCCTCCTCGGTCAAGATCATCGGATCCCCAGAAGGGACAGGCACTGGCACCTCCACAGGTTTCTCCACACGGCGTACGACAGGAACGCGCTTCTCCACGATCACCTCTCGAGGAACCTGCCGACGGGTAAGGCAGCAGACCGCACACAGGCGTCCACCAGTCCAGCCAGCAGCCAAACTTATTTCCTACAAAAAGATTAACGTAGTAGACAAGAAACTTACTTCGACATCGACATGCTCCTCAACAATCTTTTCAGTTGGCACCGGTACCGGCCTTTCAATGTACCTGGCGCACACGATATAACGCAGCGACCTCACACAAGCAGCATATACAGATTGCACGGAGGCACCTGGACCCGGGGCTTTCTTCAAGGAAGGCCGTCGTTGGATGCGGTTGCTTACTTCGTGCGAAAGACAGGCTTCTCAATCTCCTGGTAGCTATCTTGTGGCTGGGGAGTAGGAACCTTCCTGCGGCACGGACAAGCCAGTGACATAGCTAGCTCTTTATCGTCAATGCGCGCCTCTGACGGACGGTTCTCGGTTCTTCCTGACTCCGCTCTGTGAAGAAGACGCACCTTTCGATTTTCTTCTCGACCTTGACAAATTTCTCTCTCGGGACAACCTGTTCGATGTACTTGGGGACCTCAATGTAGCGAGGAACAGGGACTCGAACAATTTTCTCGACAATCTGCATGCAGACAAAGAGGCTAACGAAAGATGCGCCCATGTATTACAGTACTCGGAAGGAACCACATATGCTGCCTGCGCGATCCTCACGTACATTCCCGCGAGCAACGAATTCTTACCTTTTGTTGAGGGACTTCAACTATCTTTGTCACATCGATATGCCTGTAAACTTTCTGTGGGACAGGGACTTCCCGCTCCACGTACTTAATTTGAATCTGAGGCACCTCCACGATCTTCTCGATTTCCACCTGCAGGCGGCAAAGGTACATGGCCCGAGCAGTTCTGTACCAAAAGTAATGTGGCTTCTCAACTCACCCTCCCCAGTACCTTCCTTGACAGCACCGGAGAGGGCAGTTCTTACTTACTTCTCTGTATTCGATCCGAGGGACATCAACATACTTCTCCACCATGACTATTTTAGGCTGTTTGACAATTTTTTCCACAATCTCAATCTTGGGGACGGGAATAACTTTCTCTTGTCGGATAATTTCATCAACCTCGACAAACTTCTCCTTCACCACATGCTGTGGAACCTCGACAACCCTATCAACATACTTGACAACGGGGACCTCGACAATTTTCTCCTGCACGCCAGTCACATGAAGGTCGCAGAGTTGGTCTGCGTCACGGAGCTTTTTGGGCCGGTCTGTGCAGCTATGACCAGGCAAAATATTTATGCTGATGTCCTTACAACCAGTTCGAGTTTCGGAACCTTCACCACTTTCTCCTTGTGAATGATCTCCGGCACTTCGACAATATGCTCACGGAGCATGACTTGAGGGACTTCTGTGATTTTCTCCTCATACGTGATCTTGGGGACGTGAATGACTTTCTCCTGCAGTAAGTCATAGGAAACATACCTAGATTCTACATTGTGAGCCGGGATGAGCACCTCCATCGACAAACCTAGAAGTATGCCTCATGGCAAGCCGCGTACCACAATCTGAGGTTCGCATGCGAACCTCTCGGGAATCTGTACCGAAGACCGCGGGTGCAGCCGCCGAGCTGACTCAATGCTTGGTGGCGACAGGGAGGGTACAGAAAGGGTTAATCCCCGGCTTCTCAGGCCCGGGCTTGTCCGGGGGGGAGACGGAAGTGACGCCGAGGGGCGGGGACTGCGCTCCGGGACGCTCAAGCCTGACGCTCTTTCGCTGCTGGAATGGAGTGAGCCCCCGTCCGTAGCACAGCTGTGCAAAGCTGAATCAGTCGAGGGAGTAGCAGGTGCGGCACGACGAGTGGCACCAGGTTGATCATCCGCGGAAGTCTTTGGCGGGCTCTTAGACGGCAGAGGTCGGCGCTGGGCCTTTTCTTGGCAGGGTGGGCATGCGAGGGACATCTGACGGGTCGGGGGCTGTAGCAACTCTCCTAAGTTTGGATCACCGAAGTCAGTTGAACTAGGCTTAAAACCCTCGCTCCCGTTAGAACGACTGTAACAGCAGGTTGCCGGGGGAGAGGGAAGACGAATACCGGGGCAAGAAGATATAGGACTGAGAGGAGCCGTCCTTGCTGGCGAAAGTCCGAGCTGGTCGCCGTCGAGACACCGCGAAAAGACCGTCCTCGACAATGGAGATGGGGCCGGCGGTTGTGCCTTTGGGACGCACAGACGAGGAGGGGAACCAGGAGCAAACCCGACAGCCGCAACGGCGGCTACACAAGGTTTTAGAGGAGGGGGCGGGGCAGCGGGAGACGAGAAAGCCCCGGAGTGGCTCGAGGAGGACCTGCACCACTTCTCGCCTTCCATCGGGCTTGCTACAGACTACGCGACCGGAGCCACACCCACATACGGACTTGAGAATTCTGTGGCGGGACTTGCAGGTGTCGGATACGACGTTACAAAGCTGACGCTCCAACGGGCGGACTTTCAGGAGGACACAGAAAAGAACTGACGCAAAAAGCAGTTTCATACGTTTCACTCGGGAGACTCTGGAAAATTGTGAGACAAGAAGAGGGACCGCTGGATTTGAGAGGCTCGGCTGAGCCGGGAGCGAAGCCCGCCACGCTGTCCCATTCTAGCGATTACGCGCTCCCTCTTCGCGCGCGGACGAAATTCCAAGACACAATTTCTAAACTGACTTTGCAGATGAAGCCAGTACCAGGCAGTGAAAGCCAAAATGACTCAGAAACGACGAGACAAAAAAAAAGATCGAAAGATTCTGCCATTGGCTGCTTCTAACGACGGAGAAACCATCCCGCTTGCCTTTTTTCCGACGAGCGAACTCGGTCAGGGCCGATCACTGAGTCAAGACAGCTGTTGAAGCAGAGGCACCGCTTCCTTTCGCATGCACTAGGGTGCCGTGCTTCCCTACGACGACGTGAATTGCTTTCTAGGGCAAAAAAAAAAAAAAGCTCACATCTGATTTCCGTGACGAGAGCTGCGGGGCACGTGCCCTGGAGCGAGAAAGCACGTACGTGTGCTGTCGCAGGCGTCCAGGTCAGTTCACCATGGTTAGCCCGTCTCGACAAAATTTTTTTCCTGGCTGTGATCCGTGTACCAAAGGGAAGAATTGGCGGTGAGTCACAGTCTGCTGCGGTACCAAGCTTCTCTCGTGTAAGTGTCCCCTGCAATCCAGTACCGGCTTCTGCATAAGTGGAAAGCAAACGAAACCTCAACAAGCTGACTCGTGTCTACGGCAGTAGCGACCCACCGTGGCAGATTGAAAAGCACGTGCATCTGCTGTCGCAGGCGTCCAGATCAGTCAATCATCCTTATCACGTCAGGTGATACCGGGGCAGACGAATGCCTGTCATAGTAAGGACTTTTAACAGTAATCAGAAAAGTGCACGAAGGTTGCGAACTTCGGGTCATTGCAAGTTGTATCCACCGTGCATCCACACATCGACACAAGTTACCCCACGGAGTTTGGGCCGTCCTCTGCGGCCCGGGGTGGCTAGGGGCACAACCCTCCCTTGTGCATTGCAGCGGAGACGTATCTCACGTGAGCCGAATACATGATGAGTTGACGGAGAGCACAGAATGCGAAAATGCACTGGCGATGTTTAAACGTCTCTGGCGGTAATTCATGGGCCCGCGACAGAAGGACTAATGTACATTGACTGGTGTAGACGGTCGGGAATGCCTTTCAGAGTTTCAACAACTTCGACCCATTCCGGGAGGAGTGACTGCAGTTCCTTTGGTGTACAGATTTTCCATGTAGCGCCCACGTCGCTTGAGTCGCAGTGGCATTCCGTAGCCCCTGTCCGCGTGAGCAGAGTCCAGGCAAAAAAGTCGCCTCTTTCCATTTCTACATCATCAGGATACTGGCTTTCGAATTTACGCATGCGTTTCGCTGTCTCTATGGCATTTTCTAAGATACCTGCCTGTCGGGGAGTAAGCAAGTCCAAGAATCCATAGTAAGCAATCGTGAAAGGGTAGTACCACAAAGACCAGTCAAATGGCTCCGACCGGAAGCTGCTGCAACGCTTGCGACGCGGGGTATCCGCCCCAACAGCTTCCCGATTTTCCAGGTATTCTCTCCGTTTTACATGCCACTTTGGATTCATGTCTGACCTCCATAGCTCGAAGAATCGAAGATTGCAGTCATACTGGATCTTGAAAGCTTTGGCCTGCTCTGATTCAAGACGTTTCGTCCACATCTCTGTGGATTCTGCTGAACCCGTTGTGAGCCCGAGAATCACGATATACGAGCGCATAGAGTTCACCACTTGCTCATTATCCACGCGGCCATCTCGGTCGTTGTCTAGGAAATCAGCAAAAATGCTACTTGCATGGGAGAGAGCCGGTTCACTTATTGCTTGAGTCGCTACAATCGGCACTCCAAAGACTTTGACGTAGCGGACCAACCCGATCGTCCGGAAAATACTCGTCGGCGCGAAAGCAGCGGACTTCGTGTAAACTGCGGAATCTTCAGGCTGCTGGCCAAAGTCTTCGGATGGGAAGGGCGCCACGTCCTTGCATTCGTCTTTCTGAAGAGGCGGTTCGGGATCAGCTCTCGCCCCCAGCAAGCCACACGAGACGAAGAAGGGTAGGGCCCAAATCATGACCCTTAACGGCAAGACGCGGCGCACAGCTTCAAGGCGTGCAGGTCGCAGACGCCGTTCTCCTCGGCTGCATGTGCAGTTGGAGACAGCAGGCACTCGCAGCTTGCTCGGAGTTAGTCCTGTGACACACGCCATCTCGACTGTCGTGGAGAGCCCGTTCAGACAGAATAACCGGATAGTTTTGCGGTACAGAAAGAAACAATGCAGAACTGACAAGATGAACGACGGGGTTTCACGAGCGAACCGAAACAGCAAATATCGTGTTCCACTGAGGTGATGCCGGCACGCTGGGAGCGGATTCAGGAATGCTCGTCGGTGAAGGGATGCGCGGCCCTTTCCAGCGCGACTTCCCTGTAGAGACCAGGTCGCTGAACATGCACTGAAAACTATTTCCTTCCTTTCCGCGTAGAAAGTGTTTTCGCCGCTCCATGCTATGCATGGTGACGCAGTTCTACCCTGCTAACGACGACAGGGCTGTCTGGTGAAGCTGGCTCTTGCCGAACACAGTTGGTCGGCACTTACGGCTGCAGCTAAACTAGTTTCGCGGCACGGAATCCCGCGGCGGCTCTTCCACAAGAGCGTACCCAGCATTGCTCATGCAAACTGCTGCAGGTGTGCCTCGATATCCGCCCCTGATAATTTTGTCGTGAATGCGATTTCCCTGCGTGTCTGGTCCCCAACTCGTAAGCCTGAGGTACAGGGCCCGTCGCGGAAAGAAGGCTCAGCAGGGCGCTGGTATCCCTTACGGTGTGGCGCTCTGGGTATTAGCAGTAAAGTCGCTATCCTGTAGTGTCCCAGGAAGACCAGTAGCTGCGGGCTGCGTTGGCCGTCCACATTTAGCGAATTCTTAGCTGGGCTTTCTCACTAGCTGCTGATATCAGAACAGCAAGTTTGTCACACTCACGCCTGAGGCCTTCTAAGGACCGTGAAAAGACACGTGAAAAAGACCCCACACGCGTACTTTCGATTGCGTCGTCTGTCCGGCTCTATCACACTCACTTGGCGGTTGCCCTAAACCTTATATGTGGAATAGCTGTTTCATGTGATCGGGCGTACTCCGCTTCACCGACTAAGCTTATAGAAATGCCAGCTGCCTGGGCGTGACGCTGAGTCAGTTACTATTAACCGTGTAAGGTATGCTGTAAGCTCTTACGTAAAGGAAAGCTGGTCTGCCCGTTGTGAGGGGCCACCAACCCAAGGTGGAACTCCTTGCCGTGGCAACCTGAAGGGAGAAGATGAGGCTGACAGTACTCCTGGATGAGACAGTGAAATCTGCCGGAGACTAGAAGGAGTCTAAACAATGTGAAATGCCCTGCGCTAACGCATCACAGCGGTGCTAGTCGCAAACCAAGCGGACCCTCGGCAGTGCTTGGAAACAGACTTTCAGAAGGTAGTCACCGAGAGTACTGAGGGAGTACCCGAAGAGCACATTTCCCGACGCGCTTGGAAACTGGTTGCAGGCGTGACACTGTTCACTGAAGCAAGCCTTCCTCCTAGCCAAAAGAGACCGCCTGTCGCCTGTCATCGCCGCAGGGCTTGGCGGGGGAGAATTAGCTAGCTCTGGGGCCTTCCTCACTTGGCGCTTTGCATGCTTGTAGGCTTATACCATAGTAAGCTGGCCTTCGCGTCTCGGAATATAGCTAGTTGTGGAATCGGGGAACTGGTTTCCTCTATGTTGTAAAAGAAGGGAGTTCACCACGTAGAAACGGAGTTACAAGTGGTGACAAAGTGTCTGCATCGCTGTTCCTGCCTGAGAGAAAGGATTTTTACCGCGTCGTTTACGCTGCGTCATCTCCCTTCCCGGGGTACAGGCCACTCACCTCACAGCCCGGGGCTGCTTCTCCCCGTCAGCCATGGCGGACCGCTGAGAACTGGGAATTCGGAACTTGCACCACGGGGACGTGACAGAAAGTCGCTTTTTCATGAGGATTATGTGTTGGTGCTGTTTTTGCGTCTTGAGTGTTGTCCGTTCTTTGAGAGTTCCTCGCGTTTCTTGACTTCGCCATCCAGCCGCCCACCGTGGCTTTCACGGTGCAGCCCCGGACCGCCGTGCTGAATTTGAATCGACGCTGTGCGAAACACTGCGAAGGAGAGATGGAAAATAGAAGCAGACGCCTTTTTCTTCTTAAGCCGGCGTATCTGCTTGCTTAGTAGCGGAGCCCGTCAGGTGCGAGGCCATTTGATCTCATGTTTCGTATGCGTCCCATCTTGCCGCCAGTATCGTGGTGTTGGTACTTCCGCCCACTGTTACGGCACTTGTTTCCGGCTTTCGCCTCTGCTCTCTTTTGCTGTCGCCAAGATGGTGAACATGAGCTTGCAGAAGGAGGGCCGCCAGCGCTCTGTTAGAGAGCAACGGCGGTCCAAAGAGGACGCGGCCGAGGATATCCGTTCACAGACCTCCGACAGTAAGACCACCACCGGCGGTAGAGTCACCGGAGCTGTACGGGGATCTCACCAATCAAGTAGGAGTGCCTGCCCTGTCAAAGCTTTAGGAGATTCAGAAATGTTTAGTCTCCAGTGCATCCAGTTCGGAGACAGCCGTGTGGGCGCTAGAGCTGCACACTCTCATCCTGAAGGGCGAGATGTAGGGGAGGGGAGACGGACATGTTCACCGTTTCCTGATGAGGTCAGGCCTCTGGGAGATGCGAGTAACCATTCCTTCAGATGCGGCGTAGTGCTGTTTGAGGATTTCGCCGTATCGCGATGCTTCGTCCAGATGCCAGGTGTAGGCTGTATCATTTCCAATGAGAGGAGTCCGTCCGCTTTTTTCTGTGTGATTTTTCAACAGGTGGCTCGGACAGGGCGGAGTCAAAGGGGTTGACGGCGAAGCGTATGAAGCACTTGCCATGGTCCTACCTGCTGTCGTATGCGGCACCGATGATTGGTGCAGGAGGAATGAACTTCACGCTGACCACATTTGCTGCCTACTTCTACACCGACGTCATGGGAGTGAGCGCGGGTAAGCGGTTTTCTGAAATGAAGGAACTGTTATCGATGCGGTATGCGTGGTGGGGCTGGCACGGGCTAGAGGTATAGTTGGTTCAGGAAACAAGCTGTGGCAGGTAACAGTTTAAAGTATCTCCAAACATATCTTTAGCATAATATACAAAACCACAAATTGTAGCTAATACAGCACCTAAAGATAACACAAAATGGAAGTGAGCTACAATATAATATGTATCGTGTAATGCTATATCCATAGC